>NC_092206.1:4936042-4955312 GCF_043381705.1 Parasteatoda tepidariorum | reverse complement strand
ATATATAAATATATATTACGCTTTATATCATTATTGAATTGAAAATATTTTTTTAGTTATGATTTTTTTAGTTACAGCTAATTTTGAAAATTTGAATGTTGTTTAGCTGCATAAAATTCAAATTATAACATTAGGTTGATTTGAATACAGCTTAATCGAAGAAATAAAAAAAAAAGAGATATATAATATTAAATAAATAGGAAAAGATTTAAAGGAATCAGAACTTTTAGTAATTTTACTTTTAAATATGTTTTATGTTATCTTGTATTTTTATTTATGAAAATGATGGCATTAATAATTTCTTAAAATTCATTTTTTATTAAAAAGGTTTCTTGAAAGCAGTTTTAAAAGCAAAGGACGTTTTGTTTGTTGTAATCCAGAGTTCCTAGTTGTCTTGATTTTCCTGACAAAAAATTATTTTGTCCTGTTATTCTTGATCTTATGTATTTAAAAAATCCTATTTTCTATGAATACAAATGTGACATAATCGAAAAATTTATTTTAATAATTTTTTTTTGCATCAATTTTTTTTTATATTGGTAACAAAAATTGTGAAACTCAATAGTTCAAAATTAAACTTTGGGAGCCGTCTACTTCTAAGCCGTTACCTGCAAGAGTAATTATTTCTAACTTTTAGGGAATTCAGTCATTTTATGAAGAGAGAAAAAACTCAGTTAAAAATTTTATATTATCAAATTTTAATACTGAAGAATGTAGTGTCTTTATTTGTTACTTTTGACAAATGTAGTAACAAATCTGGTAGGGTCAAGATTTCAATATAAATTTATAATAAATATGTTTAACTTCATATTTCGATTATGTTTTCTAAATTTCATTTTTGTTACTTGTATTTATATATTGATTGCATTTGTTGGAATTGTGTTGACATTTTTGATAAAAAAAACAAGTAATAATGGCAGTTTTTAAAAGTTAAAATAAATATCAGAAATCTGTTTTTGTAATTTTATTTTTAAAATCTATTTAATTTAACAATTAGGTTTTATGCATTTCATATATTTTTATCATATAAATTTATACAATATTTATTAATTAAATTTATATTGTTTTTATACAATATAAATTTTTAATAAATATTTTTAATCTCCTATTTAGATTTTGTTTTTCTTAATTTAATCTGTTTTTGTAATTTTATTTCTAAAATCTATTTCATTTAATTATTTGGTTTTGTACATTTTATACATATTTCCTGTCATTATGAATATTAATGTTTTTAGCATGAATATTATGTCAAAAAAGTAATTTTACTGATTGTAGAATCATTATTTAACAATTGCTGTTTATCCACTCTCCTCAAAAAGCATATTTATTTGGTATTTTATGGTATCAAATTCATAGCTGCTTACTCTACTAAAGTTTGCCAATTTCTCCCAGTTTTAATGTTTTAGATATTTTCTTAAATGTTGAGAAGGTGGGTTATTGAAAAATACTTTTTAAATTAGATTTTTTCTATTTAATTTATTACTTGCTTAAAAGAATAAGTAGTTAGTACTACTAAGTAATGAGCTGAACTTGAAATAAAAAGTAAATTTAAAAAAATTAAGATGCTTTTTTTCTATTTTTATTTTAATTTAAAAATATTTATTTTCTTGTCATCAAGTAATATGTTAACCAGTCTAACCTATTTCAAAATTTGAGAATTTTCCATGACTCTCTTTCACTATTCAAAATTATGAATTTAATAATTTGAATTGAAATTGAGTTAAGTAATTATCTCAATTATTTAACTCAGTCAGACAGTTGGAGGATAAGGAACAACAACAAATCATCAATTTAGTGAAAGCCAAATGTAAAATATTGCAATGAATTTAAATTTATAATGCAGTTATTGTACTTTAGTTTTTGTATTTTATTTCTTTTATTGATTATAACAATCCATTTGTTTCCGTACTCAGAAATGTTCTATCTCCTGTCAGTAATTGTCATAATATTTTTATTGTATTGATTTTTATAGCATAAAATTTTCTGCATTTTTTTTCATCTTGTGTTGGTAATCATTAATTTTATGCAAAGTTTAATGAGATGAAATTAGTGTTATCAGGGGTCTGTCTAGGTTTTTCTGACAGGTACCTATTTTGTGAAAATTTAGACGTAATTTGTGAAAAATTAAAAATTATATTAAGAAATCAACACAAAAATATGGATTTATCGTTTCTTAAGGGATACAAAAATGAAATTTTAAGAAAAAGTATTTTGTGAAACTACCGTTTTTCCAAAATTTAATTTGTGAAACTACCGTTTTTCCTAAAGTTGAATTTGTGAAGGTACCCCTAAACGGTAGTAAATTCGGCCTGGACAGACCCCTGGTTATGCAACTATTATCATGTTAAAATTTGCTGGGATGAAGTTAATATTGTATAAAATTTATATTAAAGTAAATATTATTTTATAGGTTCTTGCTAACTCTCGCTTCAAAAACTCACATAGAGTATCCATCTACCTTAGTATTCATGATGAAATTCGAGTTCAGACTGTTGGAATATTAGAGCAGTTATTGGAACAAGATAAAGAGTGTTTTGTGCCAAAATTTACGTAAGTATGTATTTAAAATAAAGTATTGATCGAATTTTGTTTTTATATCCGGGAGTTTTGCATTTTTTGAACTACAGTCGAACCCCACAATAGTGAACAATGGTTTATAGTGAATACCTGGATGTAGCGAACGAAATATTCGCTCCCGTGTCTTGCTATACGCATGTAATATTATTTTTTGTTTATATAGTGAACCAAAAGAATAGAGGAAATTGGATATTATGAACTTTTTCCTGTCTTCGACTGATTTTGTTTTCTTCATTTTTTGGTAATTTTGAAATTTCTACATAAAATACATTTACCGATTTTAAAAACCATCTATTGAGCGGAATGCAGCCATAAGCATTTTTTCTTGATTGCTTCTTCTATCTAAGTTTCCCATCCCTAAATAGAGGGAATCCCTAATTTTTTTGTACGCAAGACGGACAGTTATAAAAAATAAAAGTTAACGTGTTTTTTTATTACTATAGGATATTGTTTTTTTTTATATTTCGTTTTATTGGCCATTTATTTAAATAATATGTAATAGAGGGGAAAAGTTCCGAAAAATTGGTTAAAATTGTTTGCCGTACGGATATAGTGAGCTCCCGATTATAGTGAACCGAAATTTCAGTCCCTTGAAGGTTCTCTATACCGGGGTTTGACTGTATTTTTTATGTGAAAATAAATCATTTCAGATATTATATTATGCCTATAGCAGTAACTGAATAATAATTTTACTACCACTTGGGAAAATCATTCCAGAAAGTGAAAATGTTTGCAAGTATAACATCTCAAATATTTCAGAATAATTTAATTTATTTTTTTCATTTTCTTAGACCTAATAGTCATGATATGGCCATGTTGAAGATACATTCATTAGAAGATTATGCTAAGTTGGTTGCTGATAATTGGGAAATTCTGCCACCTACCGAGGAAGATTTGAAACGAGAGGATGCTCATACTACCGGTAAGAAGGTTTTGTCTGACTTTCTTTCTAAATGATTAGATTTAATTATAAATAATCTTTGCATTAAAATGTGCTACAAGAATAGCCCCAGAACATGCAAATAAAGTTGAGAAACTTAATTAATACTATAAAACGTGTGTATTCTTCTCTGTCAGAAAAAACATATTTAATTTTAATGGTCAAATGCAAATCATAGTGTGTCAAATCAAGTCGCTACAGACGAAATTCATAATTACATCTCTTTCAAATAAATAACAAAGTCAAAGATTTAATAATGTATTTGCCAATTAAAAAAACTTTATTTATTACATTTTGAGTAAACATGTTTTTGAAATGAATTTTATTTGAATTTTTATAATTATTTTTTGATCAAAGTTAAGTATATTAAGAGTTTAAGTATATTAAGAGTATGGGGCTTAGAAGATCTCTTTAATTCTATTAAAGATTTACTGGACATGCTAAAAGTTAAATTTGAATCAACCAGTAGCACTTATTCCAACTATCCCTTGGGAAATTCTTTACTGCTTTATTTTTTCTGTATAAATTTTCTATAATTAGGATAGGTGCAATCAAAATAGATTTTTTTACTTATCTTATTATTTGTAAACTTAAATTAGTAATATGTTCTTTAGACTTTCGATTAACCAAGATGGCCAGGAAATGCCTGGATTTGAATAAGCAAATATCCTAACTGATTGAATTTACACAAATTATACTTAATTTAAAAAAAAAATTAAATATTTTAATGATTATGATTATGTAAAAGCACATTAAATATTTTAATTACTAAAGGCGAGCAATGGATTTAAAATTTCATGATGTTTTATGTATTATGAACCTGGTTGCATTTATATATATATATATCTATATCTATATATATATATATATATATATTTGTGTAAGTGTGCATATCTCAAAATATGCTGATAAATAGGAATCTTTTCCCCAATTCAGTATTTATTATTATGATGGGATCACATGTCTGAATCCTTCCTTAGTGGATACCTACGTCATCACATTAACTCATTGTTGAAAATTCATGTTTCTATCTTTAGTAATTTAGGCTATACAATGATGAATCAGTCAGGACATGTCTGTATGGATTATAGATTTTTTTTAACCCAGCAAGTTTCATTGCAGGTGGCTTAGATTTAATGATAGTGCCTGGCTTGGCATTTACTAAAAGAGGTCATCGACTTGGAGGCGGTAAAGGTTACTACGATGTTTATGTGCAGAATTGTTCTCATGATCCCCATGGCAGGCCTTACACAATTGGGCTTGCATTCAAAGAACAGATTCTTCATAGTATACCAGTGGATGTGCACGATTTTATGGTGGATGAAGTAATTTACCCTGACTAGTTGTGTGGCTTTAATCTACTCAGCTAACTCTTAAAAAGAGATGTTTTTCAACCAATTTAATTTGGATGTGCCTTGTTGAATTTCGAAAAATTTATTTGTTATGCCAACTATTCTTTTTTTATATTTGAATGAGCTTTTATATTTTTGTAACTTACTACTATTGACTTGATAAAATAATTAATTATATCTGAATTTTCTAATTTATTGTAGTTGATTTAATGCTGCAGTTCCCTATCTTCTTGCGCCAAGGAACCCTTTAAAATAGAAATTTTTTCTATGAAACTCAAATCGTTCAATATGCTTACTTGTTTAATTCAAAGTGTATATCTATTATAAGCGTTAATATATCTAGTGATTTCATTTTCAATAATCTTGAACCTGCATTTTGTGGATCGAACCTGTGTTTTGTGAATCTTATTTTTTCTTAAACTATTTACTATAAGCATCCTTATAAAAAAAGTTTGCTAAAGTAACTATTTATTATTAGCATCCTTATTTGAGTCCTCTTGTCTTCAATGCTTTTGAACCTAAAGTGTTTTATAAACCCTATTTTTTTTTATTAACAAAGTAAATATTAATGCAAACATATCATTATATGACAGTCATTGCATCTTGAAAAAGTCTAATCACCCGGTTTTACTCCTCTTGGCTGCTATAACTTAAGATTTGAAAATAGTTTAATTAATAATAATTAAATAACAATGCGGTAATAATATATTTTTTTAAAAATATTTTACAAATTTTCAACTGACATCAAATGTTTGATTAGGTCATAAATATTGTTTGACTTAAAATAATTTAAATTTTAAAATCAATTTAAAGTTAAGATTCTGTTTTTTTTTTTGTTTTTTGTTTTTTCAATGAAAGAGTCAGGATTATTCTTCAGCAATGAATTAATGAATACAAAAAAAAAATTAATGATTAAATCTGATATATGTGTTCTCAAAATATTAACAATTTATGCTAATTACTCTTGAATACTTCTTAGCAAGATATATAGATTACCTTTATTGATTCAAAACAAATACCTATTTTTTCCTTAAATAAAGGACAGACATAAATTAACTCACGCCCAATATTTTATCAGGCAAAACAATTATACAAAATTCACTAATTACAAAGCATAGATTAATCTATGCAAACCCAATAGTTTACCAAGCAAATAATATTTCAAAAACAAAATTAGTGTCCAATACATGTTTCAAATAAAAAAAATATTACGTTTCACAAATTATTAATACAAAATTATTTAATATTCGACATCTCTGTCACACATTCACTTCTCTTTTTGGTCATTTAGATTTATGATATTCCTTTTTTGGTTTTTAGAGGCACTATATACAAACTCTCTCTTTCTTGGTAGCATATCTTTTTCATGTTCTTTTCTTTCATCCGAAATGGCAAACCGGCTTAAGATGGGGATGATGTTAAATGACAGATTTACCCTTTCAATACATCTTTGGGTGATGTACCAAACATTGCCAAGTTTAAGGAATGCCCAGACTTAGTCTGAGGTACTGACTTTGTGCTTCCGTAGGAACTCCAGATGCTAGATTCTCTTCTGTAAAGGTCTGGAAGAAAAGGCCCGAGTTCTGGCTATTGAAGGAGCAAGCAAATGATCTGGAAAATATTTTAGTTTAGTAGATAAATTCCTGTTTTTGCTTGAAATCATTTATTGCTGTCTGCATTCCTGCTGAAAACAAAATTAATTTACATTTGGCAACTTGTTGAATAGTGACAACCATTCCAGAATGTTTTGCAAACCAGTGGCATACATCTTAAAGGTAATAAGTACTCATTAAAAGAAATCATGTCTAACTGCTGAAACCTATGGAAACAATCAATGGGCAAGCACAAGAAAATTACATTGTTTTCTCAGGCTGTGTTGATCAGATCGAGGCTCTTTGCATGGGTGGCAGGGCCGTCTGAAATCAAGAAAACTGATTTCCTAACTGATGGCTTAGAAAATTGCATAAACTTTTAGAATCAATATCTTTCTGTCTCTATCCATCTAGAAGGGTGATATTGCATAAAGCTACCTGGTGGTGCATCATTAATAAGCGCAGGGCTTTCTGCTTTTCGAGGGGAAAAGAACATTGTTGGCATGTAGTGCAAGGCTGCCCTCACACATGTTTCAGCAGTTACTAATACACCCAAAAGGCAAGTAGTTTTGATGTCTTATTAAAACAGTGATTATTTCTGTCTCATCAACATTATATACATCGCACGGAGAAAAAAGAATTTCTTTCAAACCCTCTAAGAAATCAAAAATATTTCTCAACAGCTCATTTGTTGAAACCCAGGTCTCTTGATATTGAAGTTTTTTTCTGGAAATAGCTGCGAAACCTTGTTCTTATGTCTGTTTTGAAAACCATGTAACCAATCTTTTCCGTCCATTTTCGTTTCATAATTTAACTTGTGCTTTAACTTATTTTTGGCTGCAAATTGATATGCTAGTCTCCAAACATCAATTAAAGTTAAACCAAAAAGCCTGCTTTTTAACTTCAACATGTTATCTACTATTTCTTTTTCTTGTTGTTTAGAAAATATAAAGGTGTGTTGCCCTACTCCGTCTTTTGTAGAAGCTTGGTTGGAAGTTAGTTAATTTGCTCTAGCCTTTTTTACTCTATTTTCTGTGAAACTTTTTGCAAATTTCAAATACCGCATCCTACATGACAACACTTCTTCCATTGCTCCTCCCCTGCTTTCCTAACTCCTTAATTGTTGATTTGTCTCCCTCGTGGTAAGTTATCGGCATTGAATGCTGAAAAAGTTTAAAAATGAATAAATATAAATAAATAACTAAATTTTGTTTTGTGTGTTCCTCCATATATTTACGCATATTTAATTTTTAAACCTTGTTTATCGCTTTGAAAATTAATCCTTTCTTGTGCAGTTGCTATTAATTCTAACCCCAGAGAAAAAAGATATTTTCTCAAAGCGGGCAGTGGCAGGTACTTGCTATTATCAGCTGCTGCTTGATAAATGTCGCGTTCAATTGAATGTGTGGCGCGCTATGATTATTAAACATCAATTCACTAGCATATAAAACATGCTAACTTGATTCAATCTTAAGGTACCTTTTGATAGATAAAGATTGGCATTGTCGATAACTACTTTCCCTACATTGGTGACCTAAAGACGTGATATGAACGCGCTTGCATCGGAAGTAGGGCCCACATCGATGGATGGTCCATATTGAACAGTTCACTTGCTATTTGTGACTGCGTCATCGTGCTATTGCTTCTCAGACTCATTTACTCAACGGGATCCTGCACATACTTGATTGCTAATAGCAACACAGGAGAGACTACACACAGAACGGTGAACTTAACGCAGCTCTCGACACAAGCGCTCAAAGTCCGGTGAACTTAATACAGCTCACCCGGTCTTTCGCAAATACGACAACTTGTGACATCCGTTTATCGAATTCTATCCCTGATAAATTCTGTTGGTGAAGTATTGTGGCGTACTACGATTATTAAACACCAATTCACTAGTGTGTGAGGCAAGCTAACTTGATTCAACCTTTGGATAAATGAAGGTTGTCGTTGTCGATTTCAACTCTCTCCACAAATACATTCATTCTTGCCTAATTTCTCTGTTTTAGGGGAATTTGTCAATTAAAACTTCAAGCCCAGTTTTATAATTACCTTTACATTTCGGTACAACACATACATTTGGCATGCTTAAAATTTATACTATAATAATAGATTTAAAGAATAGCATAATCGACGGACAAACGATGCTGTTGTTCAATGACAAATATTTAAAAGAGGCGACTAATCAGTTGCGGTCAACTGTTGGTGATCTCGAAGGCCTTATTTCTCGGTGTTTTATCCCACTACCCTATTTCTAAACAAACAAACATTTTATGTGCGTGAAAATATTTAGAATTCATGTTATTCTACTATTTCAGTGCTGAATTTTGACTGAAGCAGTAACTATTTCAACTGGTTTATGAACTCAAGAAGTTTTACTTGTTTTTTTTTTTTTTTTCGAGCAACATAAAATTAGCCTTTCTAATGTATGAAGCTTTAAAATTATTTTTTCCTGCCAAATATTTAATATAGTGTGGGAAAAATCCTTAGTTAGACTTCTTTAAACTAAAAAAAATAATAATTTAAATTTCAAAAATATTTTCATGTATAAAAATTATTTATTCATATTCTTCAAAAAGCCGACCAACCTGTGTAGGGGACTGGGAACTGTCCTTGCATCAGAAAGGTTCTGGGTTCGAATCCCGGGCAAGGCATGGATGCTCTTTCCTTCTCTGTACTATCTGTCCTTACTGTGGGAGCGACGTTGGCCCACTTAATATGGTGCCCCTGAAAGAGAAGCCAGCAAAATCGCCCTGTAAATGCCTGAATTGATGGATGTTAAGACAGGTGGGCATTGGAGAAAAAAAATATTCAAAAAAATCATGAGTAAAATGATAAGCTCTAGTAGTCCGTCTAATGTGGAATCACTCCAATCATATATTTTCTTAACAACATTTGTGAGGCTAGTAGTTATCGACAATTATTATAGTAGTTATTGTCAACTTTCATCTATGAAAAGGAACCCCACCATCGAATTGGGAGTTTCTGTCAAGGTAAACATCACATCCGAGTCGCCAATGTCGGGAGAGGAGTATTCGACCATGTCGACCGTCATCTATGAAAAGGTACCCCATTATTGAATCGAGTTAACATGCCTTATATACTAGTGAATTGAAAAAATTATATGTTCGTAGTGGTAGATACACTACAGTACCCCCCCCTCCAGAAATATATCTGTTATATAATTCGATGAATGGATAGTATAGTTGATTCATTGCTGTTTTGTGAGAAGCCGGGAGAGCTGTTTTAAGATCGCCGTACCTCTTGAGTGCTGATCGTGAGAGCTATATTAAGTTCACAGTCATGGTCGCTCCTGTGTTGCTTTTAGCAGTCGAGTGTATACGTTGCGTGTGAGAGAGAATGAGAAGCAACAGCGTGAGGAGTCGGATAATGTCGCAGTCACAAGTAGCAACTCAACTGTTCTATGTGGACCATCCATCGAAGTAGGCGTGTTCAGATTGAATTGGAAGTTTCTGTCGAGGTAGGCATGGTCACATCACGTCCGGGTCACCAATGTGGGGAGAGTAGTTACTGGGAATGTCAACAATATCAACCTTCATGTATAAAAAAGGAACCCTACCATAGAATCGAATTAACATACCTTATGTACTAGTGAATTGAAATTATATGTTCGTAGTGGTAGTTACACTACAGTACCCCCCCCCCTTCAGAAATATATCTGTGATAGAATTCGATGAATGGATGGTATGGTTGATTCATTGCTGTTTTGTGAGAAGCCGGGACAGCTGTATTAAGATCACCGTACTTTTTTAGTGCTGATCGTGAGAGCTATATTAAGTTCACGGTCATGGTCGCTCCTGTGTTGCTTTTAGCAGCGAGTGTATACGTTGCGTGTGAGAGAGAATGAGAAGCAACAGCGTGAGGAGTCGGGTAATGTCGCAGTCACAAGTAGCAACTCAACTGTTCTATGTGGATCATCCATCGAAGTAGGCGTGTTCAGATCGAATTGGAAGTTTCTGTCCAGGTAGACATGTTCACATCACGTCCGGGTCACCAATGTGGGGAGAGTAGTTACTGGGAATGTCAACAATATCAACCTTCATGTATAAAAAAGGAACCCCACCATAGAATCGAGTTAACATGTCTTATATACTAGTGAATTTGAATTATATGTTTGTAGTGGTAGATTCACTACAACATATAAAATGTATTGCTCTGGATTACAGTACTCTTTGTTAGGGGTCAAGGCCGTCTTCATGGCATGCAGTAACCCGGGGCACAAAAATGTTTTGTGCCCATATAACATATCATACTGTTTAAAATTCAGCTACAAAAAATTTATGTACATAAAATTATTCAGTTATATGATGCTTAACCACATATTTTTAAACCACCCAACTCTACATTAAACTAATGTACGTAAGATCATGAGACATGAAATAATTTACTTTCACTTTAATACTTATGTAATTTATTAGTACTGTACTTGCATAATATAATTAATGTATTATAAAAATTACATTCATTAGAATAGATTTATCCAATCGAATATATTTTATTCCTTCCATTTACTCAATAGAATATATTTCTTTTAAACTTTATAAAACAACGCAATTCTTCCTCCTTTTTCTTTTTAAAATACAATTTTTTGAAAGTAAGATTCTCAAAGGTGCCCTAATTATTTGGGGCCCTGAACATTGCCCGGTTATGCCCATGCGTGAAGACGACACTGTTAGAGGATGTTGCATTACAAACATTAACAAACTAATTATTGTCATTCCAAAAAGTTTCCAATTTTAAATTTTGTATTTATGTTACGACTGATGGAAGGTGAATGCATCTGAATGTGGATGATACCCTTTTTCACACACTTCATCAGTAAATTCTGAAGAGTAAAATATTTAGTTTTTTTTTCAGCTTCTTTTAAGTTTGCTACTTTTCTGGTCATTATCAGGCCCGGATTGGCCAGTAGGCAGACCGGGCAAATGCCCGGTGGGCCGGTCAGGCCTGAGGGCCGGTTGAGCCGAGCCAGCAGCGCAAATTTTTTTTTTTAACATTNTTTACGCCAAATGCGTAAAAGTTGGCAGGTATGCAATAGAATATATTTCTTTTAAACTTCATAAAACAATGCAATTCTTCCTCCTTTTTCTTTTTAAAATACAATTTTTTGAAAGTAAGATTCTCAAAGGCGCCCTAATTAATTGGGGCCCCGGACATTGCCCGATTATGCCCATGCGTGAAGACTATACTGTTAGAGGATGTTGCATTACAAACTAATTATTGTCATTCCAAAAAGTTTCTAATTTTAAATGTTGTATTTTATGTTCTGACTGATGGAAGGTGAATGTGTCTGCAAAGTGGATGATACCCTTTTTCACTCACTTCATCAGTAAATTCTGAAGAGTAAAATATTCAGTTTTTTTTTCAGCTTCTTTTAGGTTTGCTACGTTTCTGGTCATTATTTTTATTTTTCTAGCGAATAGGAAAAATAAAAATTAGAATTTCTTAAATTGAGTTTAAAATTTTTAAAAATCAAATAATTTTGTGAAACTCTTGGAAGATCTCTGCAAAACACAGTTTAGGAAATCCCCGATTTATTGATCTTAATGAAATATCAGCTACGAAAAAAAATATTCCTTGAAAATCTATCACACTCCTTTGTCATTTTACGATTGCCCTTTGAATGTTTATTGCGTACCTCTTATATTCAATATATATTATTTAACAGATTACATGTATAATTTTGAAAATTAATCACCTTCTGGAGGTATAAAAATGGCACAGATGCAAACATCCGTGTCTTTAATTGAACATTTACAGAAATATAACTGTAATTCAACAGTAGGAAGGCTACAATTCTAGAAATATATTCAAAAGATGATGCTATAATTTAAAGTGACTATAAACCGAAATTTCTCTGAAAAATATTGCATTTACATTCAGGCAAATCAAGATTTCAATCCAATTGAGCATTTTTTTAAAATTAATTTTGAAAAAATGGGCATAAAATATAATTTTCTATCAGGACATCCAGTACTGGATGTTTCTGTATTAAATACGCGTATTTAATACAGAAATACAGTGCATTATTGATTTTAAAAATGTATTTATCTTATTATTCTATATCTCTTTAAGATTAATTCATATTTTGTAAAATCATATTCAGACTACACTTTAGAAGAACTTCAATTATATTAGCCTTTTTTTTTTTGTAATCACAAGCAATATTGAGTTTCATTTGTTATTCTAAACTTTCAGAATTAGTTATACTAATTGTGCATCAAAATTGGTAAAATTAAATTTAAAGCAAAATTAGTAAACTAATTTATGAACCCCAAAATTTATCATTCATTCTAATATAGCTTTTAAAAGTAAATTTTGCTTTGCTTTTCATTCCTAATAAAATCATGTTAAAAATAAACAGAAAACAGTTTTGTACTTCCAAACATAAGACATATCTTCAGGGATAGGAGTTGATTTTTTATATTTCATAATATTTTTGCTGTCCTTTCCTTTCTTTGAACCTCAAAAGTGAACTTTTTATTTATTAAATAAAATTACAAATTTAGATGGTTTATAATTTAAATTAACAAAGTAACTTTATGAATTTTATTTATATAAGTTCCTTCCTATTAGAATATACATGTCTCTTCCAAAAACTTCTCTTGATTTAAATAATAATTTATGAAACCCTCTTTTCTTGCACTTAATTTCTCGGATTGAAATTGTTAAATAACAATTTCTTTAAAACATATACGATTATTACATGGGGGTCAAAAAGTGATCTTGATTTAAAATGAAAAGAACAGTAGGAGATTCAAAGTGGTGAGTATATATAAAGCAACCAAACATTTAGAAATATGTTGGCTGAGACAGTCTTCCCAATTTAAAAGAAGTAGAAGTTAAAGTAACATTTTCGCTTTATCACCCGTTAATTTAAATTTATAAAAACTTTCACTAAGTAAGCTATAAGCAGAAGTTGTATTGTCTATTAAATTTTGAAATTAGTGCTATAACCAATAATTAATATGATGTGTTTCTTAACTAACGCCCGTTCGGCTTGTATTAGTTAATGTTTTGTGATCGGTTATAAAAAATATTTAATCCAACACGCAAAAGACGGAAATTTTCAACGCTCAGAAGTATTCGGTAATTATGAATGATTTGTTCTGAAATGAACATTTTATTTCAAAATGCGTTAAGCCGGGTTGTTAAATTCTTATGGTAACCGTGTTTTTAATGTTTTTATTATAAGGAAAAAGGGCTTGAAGTAATGTAATAAATTGTGTTAATCCTAGTATACGCTACCCGGTTTCCTTGGTGAGATTAGCGATGTCTGGGAATGCGATAAAATTTTATTCATGTACTTTTTTTCATGTTAAATATTTAACTATTTCAGAAAACGATTTTCTAGGTTTTCGCGGATACCAATACTTGGCCACAAGCGTCCACGCACCATTTCAACTTAGGAGATATTTTTCAAACCAGCTCTAAAAGTGTAACGTATATTAGGATTTAACCAATAATTTTAATTTAACAATTATATTTTTATTATGTTTTAAAAATTTTGTGCCCAAATTCATAATTTTCTGTTGGAAAATCAATCAATCTATAGCTTATTTCCGAATCTTGATCTATCTGATTTGTCTCTTTCTATCAGGATTAAGGGGAGATTTTCATCTGTAGCAGAATAATCTCCAAGTCTTACAACTTCTGGGCAACGGGCCGCGAGGAAATTATTATTTTATTATTCTCCGGCTAAAATTTTAGTATCTCTACCTGAACTATATGTCAGTTACAATTGCCAAGGTGTTAAAGAGTTACAGTGAGATTGAATGAAGTTGCTAATTTTTTTTTGTCATTGGTTCCAATATAGAAATCATTCTTCTCTTCTCTTCGCACTATCTGGCATCATTGAAAAGACGGTGCACATCCTGATTCCAGACTTGTTACATGGCAGATATTTCCATTTCCGTACCTGTTTGTGCCAAGTGAAATTTTCAAAGCATCAAGCTAAACTGCCTGGTTGTTGTATGTAGAGTTAATTTAAAATTTTTATAATCTGTTAGATTCTGCGATTTGTTTTTAGTTTCTTAAGTGCCAGTGATAATTATTGTCACAAAATTTTTGTAACAACCAGGCAGAAGCTGAGAGGAAGAAAAAAAAAACTATTGGAAAATGTGGCAAACATACATCAATTTGAATGAAAACCACTTTATTCTTTTAAATTATTACAAATTTAAGAACCAGACAGTTTTTTGGGGGGATTTCAGTTGGCAAAGACATGTTCAGATATTGAAATGTCTTTATTACTATCATTTTTTGTCGCTTCATTTTTGATAAGCATGAAAGAGAATGAAAAAAATAGAAAGTATCATCAGGGGTCTGTCTAGATTTTTCTGAGAGGTACCTATTTTGTGAAAATTTAGACACGTGAAAAATTAAAAATTATATTTAAAATTAACACAAAAATATGGATTTATCGTTTTTTAAGGGATACAAAAAAAAAATTTAAGAAAAAGTATTTTGTGAAGCTACCATTTTTCCTAAAATTGAATTTATAAAACTACTGTTTTTCCTAAAGTTGAATTTGTGAAGGTACCGCTACACGGGAGTAAATTCGGCCTGGGCAGACCTCTGATCATGTAACATTGTTAAAGAAGGATAACAAAATTAACTAAAATTCTTAATACTCCAAATTATATTAAATACTCTGAAAAAGATAAATAAAATAAAAATAATATATCTATGAAAAGTTCTTACTTTTTGTGACTTAGATGTGGTGCAGAGACTGGATATTTACCTCCACCATCTGATTCAAATTGTAGTAGTGCAGCATGTGCCAGTTTTGTTCTTGCATGATAAATTCAGGCTGTTGCGAATAGCCCATTATTCCAGCTGTTGTGCATGTGCTTAAAATTGTTTTAACCACTGTCACCTTTATAAGCCAAAAAAAAAAAAATGCTCCAAGCAAAATAAATAAATGAAATTTTAGACAATAATCTCAGTAAAGAAATAATTAATAAAAATGTTTGTGTCTTTCTTTAAATCGTTTCATATTTTTCGTATGATACACTTCTGCAACCTTGCCTTTTAGTTGTTGAAACTATACCTAATAATAAATGCATTTTGAAAATATTTTTTTAATATTAATCTTAATGAAAATAACTGATACTTAAAATTTTTAATTGTATGTAGAAAAATAAATTGAGCATACCACTTTGCAGTTGCAAAGTGGTGTACTGAATTTAATAATTCTAAATGCGTAATTAAATATTATTTTCTTTTTTGTATTATTAAACATGTGAAATTAGTGATGCCATTTTATTATTGTTATTAATTCAACCTTTAATCTATCATCTATGTTTTTTAGTACAACTAATAACGACTAGAACATATTTCAAAATTAAATCAGATAATTATATTTTATAAGGTAACAATAGGATATCCGAAGTTAATTATATTTTGATAATATCTTTTTGAATTATTAAACTATAGCGAAAACACATAAATAAACTAACTGGAAAATACTTCAATTTGAAAATGGGAAAAAAGCAAGCAATAAAATATTTTAAAATTCTAGAATAATATATTTTTTATTTCTAGAAAAATATATTTACATATTTTTATTAATAAAAAAAAACGTATGCTTAAGTTAAAGGATATATTAGCCTTTTAGGTGAAATTTAGAGAAGCTGCAGAAGCTTCGTTACAAAAAAAAAAAAGAAAGCTTAAAATTCCTACTAAGATCACAGTTTAGTATTTCGTTTTATCATGAATATTAAATGCATTTTTTTAAGAAAACAATTTAATAACATTACGGCTTCAAAAACAAATAAGTTAAAAAGTTAAATAATTTTTCAATAGCAAAAAAAAAATTATGTACTTTAAGGCATGGGCAAATATAAATTTCATATATAGTTTGTTAGACGCCCGGTGGCTGAGCGGTAGCGCCTCGCGCTGTCGTGCACAGGTCCTTGGTTTGATCCTCGGGCCGGGCAAGGCTGACTCAGCCTTTCATCCCCAAGCACGCTTGGGAACTAAACACTGGGGGATCCGCGTTCGGCTGACCACCTGACCGGAGCATCTGCTCATGCACCTCAGAGCCCATGGTCAAGAAAACTGAGATGGGCACAGTAGGCCTTGGCCCGCAGGGGCTGCCGTTGAGATTAGTATATAGTTTGCTAACAATCCTCTAGAAATTTCTAACATCACTTAAGTACTCAAAACTTATCCCCCTAAAAGTTTTTATCACCTACTGGGGGGGGGGCAATAATGCCTATATTGGCTTATATGGGCAATAATGCCCATCTATCATTTTAAACCAGTATCTTGTAATATATTTAAAAATTTCCATAATTATGTCAATCCTTTATGCTTGTTATGGCATTAAAAAGGTAAAATTATTTTATTTTAAGACATCAGTTTTTTTTAAATTTATTTGTTCTAAAAATATTTATTTATTTAGTATTTATTTCTTTTTTGCTTATTGCTGTTTTTATATTATAGAATTGAAAGAATTAAAATAAAAATGTAATTTTTTTTCTTCATAGTTGGTTAGCTAAAGTCACTATGGTTCTAACTCAACGATCTAAATGGATGTATGCAATTGCTGGAAGTGGTGTTGTACTTGGTATTTTCAATTATTTTCAACCTGAAAAAACAGCAGTTAAGAATTCCTGGACAACTAATTTTGAACCTTCTGTGAAATGGAATCATAATTGGGACAAGTAAGTTCAATTTGAGTGGCTCAACTTTTAGTTTTTTTTATGAACAATTAATCTTAATTGTTTTAGTTTGCTAAATTTGTTTAGTTAAATTAAGCAATGTTATTGCTTAATTTAAAACTAAAAAAGCACTACAAAAATTATTTAAAAAAAGTAGCATATTTGTTATGTTCAATGCTGAAACAGACATATAGAAAATACAAAGGCTGGTATAGTCTATTCATAAATTGTTGAAAAATAACTAATTTCTAGAAGAATAAGGCAATTTTTTGCCAATTGAACAAAGAAAACATTTTTGTTATTGATAATAATGTGTTCAAGTCATGGACAAATAAGCTGTTGCCAATTCAGCTAAATTAAATGAAAATGTGAAATGTCTTCCCACAGTTGCAGTAGAGGTATAATTAGCTATAACATAATTGTGGCAATATATGTTATGCGATAAAAAGTTTTTACTGAACATATCATTTCATGAATAGTTTGAAAGAATAATAACTTTATTTGTTTACCAAGATCTCAAATCTATCAATAAGCATTCAATAAATTGATCTATCAATAAGCAGTTTTAATATTTAATCAGGATCAGAAATTGAAGACAACAATAAAATATTTTATTTTGAAACTTCCTGTGACTAATTTTATATAAATTAGATACGTATTGATAAATAAAGCGTTATTATTAATATTTATAAGTTAGTTTATTATTTCCTATGCCCACCGGATTGACGCTCATCATTCAGGTATCAGTAGGGCAAATTTGTTGGCCACTCTTTCAGGGATATCATATGGCCAATGTTGCTCGCACAATAAGGACTGAGAATGAAAGTACTTCCATGCCTTGAAATAAAAATATATACATGTTTATTCAGACAAAGTACGTTTATGTGTCCGATTTTGTAACTTAAATAATTTTAATATTTAGCGCTAAATAATTTGCATATTTGGGTCACCTCCAGGAGCCATTAAGATTGACACTTAGTGTGTGAAAATCCGATCATTAGAACAAAAGTTATTCAGGTTGCTATCTTATTTTTTTTGCCAACTGTACCAATAGCACATTATTATACCTCTAGTGTGGGGGTGCACAACCTTTTTGAGTAAAGGGCGATTTGCACAGCAGGTTGACTAACAGAGGGCCGCACGCATGTTGACGGCAAATATGAAAATTTTTATCTTAAAATTGGTGTTCTGAACAATAAATATTTTCATCAATAAACTTCATAACATATTTTCAGAAAACTAAATTATTTTAATTATTAAAATTCATTCAATCAAAAAAACTAATATTTTATATTTTTCTTGCCTTTTTATTAATAAACTGATTTATCTATCTATCTATAGATATAGATACTATAAACTCTAACAAAACAAAAAAATTACACTGCTCATAGAATAAATGTGTAAAAAAAAAACTACATACATACTTATTTTAATGAGTAATATACATTGCACTGAGTATTTTAAAGAAAATTTATAGGGTTTAAGTAAAAATTAAAACTTATCTATTATAGTGCATATCAAGATTCAATATTTTGTGAAGAGAAATTCAAGAAATTCCAATTTTTATTCTATTTTTCAAAAAAAAAATTGTGTTTGGAAGCTCTTGCGGGCCGCACATCAACAGTTGGCAGGCTACGTATGGCCCACAGGCCGCTGGTTGTGCATCCTTACTCTAGTGCTATGTTATCTATCAAACAAAATTTTTTTTGGTTCTTTGCTTTTTTTTTCCTTCTTTTTTTTAAAATGTTTTTTTATTTCAGTAGTGTAACATTCTTTTTCACCCTCTATTATAGTCGAGATGCTTCAGCTGGGGACAAAGAAAGGTTAAAAGATTCTGATAGCAAAGCACCAATAGCTAAAAGGCACATATTTATGATTCGTCATGGTCAGTACAATATGAAAGCCAAGAGTGATGCAGAAAGAAAATTAACAGAACTAGGTATTTCAAGTGTGTTTATGCTGTTCAGTATTGCTGTTAAATTACTCATGATGATAATTGAAAGATGGTAATTTAAAATATGAAACATAAATTCATTTAATTAATATTTCATATTTTTCAACAGGTTTGATATATAGTTGATTCAATAATTATCAANCAAAAAATTTTTTTTTGGTACTTTC
>NC_092206.1:4870214-4935941 GCF_043381705.1 Parasteatoda tepidariorum | reverse complement strand
GGGGGGGGGGGGGGAGGTCAAATTATTGAGTTTACATAAAATTTAATTAATACGTACTTACTTTAATTAATTTAATTAAATACTTTTCTTAATTTAATAACAATTATCCCCCCCCCCAACCAGCAAAAAATTTCTAGTTGCTCTACAGTCTTAAAGGAAAGAAGCAATAAACGGAAAGAAAAATAAAGGAAAAGATTCTTACCAAAACATTTATTTTTTTCATTAATCTACATATTTAAAATAGTAGTTTGTTAGCTTACTTTGAATTTTCAGTTTGCGTTTTTTTTTATATTTCACGCTCATTTCTTATCATTTTAAAACAAAGATTGCAAGACAGAAAAATATTGCTCGCTAAAACCGGGTCTTGCTCGTTAAAAGCGACTCCTGTTCTATAGACTTAACATTGATCCAACCAAATATTCTCGTTTCCCTCGGTAAATCCGAGTTCTCGTTAAATCCGAGCTCGTTATAAACGAGTTCGACTGTAATTTTTATTTCAGTAGTGTAACATTCTTTTTCACCCTCTCTTCATTATAGTCGAGAGGCTTCAGCTGGGGACAAAGAAAGGTTAAAAGATTCTGATAGCAAAGCACCAATAGCTAAAAGGCACATATTTATGATTCGTCATGGTCAGTACAATATGAAAGCCAAGAGTGATGCAGAAAGAAAATTAACAGAACTAGGTATTTTAAGTGTGTTTATGCTGTTCAGTATTGCTGTTAAATTACTCAAGATGATAATTGAAAGATGGTAATTTAAAATATGAAACATAAATTCATTTAATTAATATTTCATACTTTTCAACAGGTTTGATATAGTTGATTCAATAATTATCAATACATAAATATGTTAAAATTACAACTATCTTAAAATTTATACTTTAGATAATTATTACAAACTGTTAAATTGTATAATTTATACTAGCTTCACATAAGTTTGAAGTGAAAAATGCATTCTAAATATAATACTTTTAAAAATTTTTGCATACTAAAAATAATGAATATTCCTTAAATATTTGTCATTTGGTTATTCAGCCAAATCACGTTTTAGTGCATCTTTAAATATTTTTTTTTGATTCTATGGTTTATTTATTTTTCAACAGTAGCCGTTTTTATGTGGTAGTTTCTTATCCAATGACATTGGTAGTTGAATATTTAAGTGACATTACATATGGCATGGATATCTGAGAGAATTGAGTAATTTCTCACAATGTTCAACTTATATACATCTTTTGTATCATTTTTTGAAATCTTACTTTTAATACTGAAATTATTTAGGATTCAACATAATAATTATTATTATTAGATAACAGATAATAATCATTTTTATTCAACCAAAAATCAATATGCTTTTAAATTATAAATAAGTAGGTACTTGTTTTTTCGACATCTAAAAATCAATATATTTTTAAGGTTGATTTTTTAATAAAAAAATTTGATTAAAATCAATTTATTTTTTTTATTTAAATCTGATTTTCTTAAAAGATAAAACAAGAGGTTCATTTTGCAATAAGTTAAAATTAATAAATTAAATTATTGTTAAAATAGAATTTAGAATGAATCATAACCAACTATTCCAAACCATATTATTGTATCAAATTTTTTTTTGTAGCAATACATACCATAATGATTATAATGAGGATACAGTGATTCAATTTATTAAAAATGGAATAGAAATGTATCATTAAATACTGAGAAGTAGGCAAAATAATAATATAAATAAATAATATAAAAATATAATTTATGGATCTTTTCTTTAAACTTAACACAAAAAAGAATAGTTATAATAAAATCCATATTCAATAACAATTTTCACTTTTTTCTTATTTGCGGGACTGTCGATAAATTACAAATGGAAATAAAATGCTTTTGAACACTCTATGCTAAGAAGAATTTAGCAATATATTTGTAACTTAAAGCTATTATTTTGGTTATTACATGCAATAATTACACAAAATTTCATAAACTTAGCCTAAATATTTATATAGATCTGGACATTTTTATAAAAAATGATCTTAAATTTTTTCGCTATCACTTTAAAAATATTCAACTAAATTTAACAAAACTTTTGGATCAATTTAAAGTTGATCTCAAAATTATTTCTTTAAAATTTGAGAAAAATTTGCTAAAAACTGCACAAGATATGAGTAATTAAAGTAATTTTTTTATTCTGTTCATGCGAAGAAAAAATTAAAAGCTTTTTTTTCTTAATCTTGTAGTGAATCCTAATTGGCAACTAATGAAAAGAATCCGATTTAAATATCTCAAAAATTTAAAAAGTTTCAAGCAATTTTCTAAGCAGTTTTCTTACTTTTAAAAATTTTAAAGGGTTTTCTACAAACTTCATTTTGTACCATTAAACAAGATTTATTAAAAGTGGCATTGTTGTGGCTCATCCTTAAGAAAAATATCTTTTCTTTTGCATGTTTTATTTTCTAATACCATCATTTTTTGTTGTATGGACCATCATTAGAAGGGTATTATCATTTGTTAATAAATCTTGTTTAATAGTACAAAATGAAATTTGTGGAAAACAGGTTATTATTTATAACTTTCTTTTGAAAAGTAAGAAAACTACTTAGAAAATTGTGTGAAACTTTTGAAATCTTTTAGATATTCGAATCTTGATAATATGATCCAAAAGTTAATATTTTTAAAGTTATAGCGAAAAAATGTAAGACAGAGAAAAATCATTTTTTATAAAAATTTCTAAGTTTATGAAATTTTGTGCAATTATTGCATATAATAACTAAATTAATAGTCGTAAGTAAGAAATATATTACTGCATTTTTTGGCATAGGGTGTTCAAAAGCATTTTTTTTTCCATTTGTAATTTATGGACGGTCTCACAAACCTTAGAAAGTTTTTAACTTCAATGATATGTATGAGAAATATCAGGATCGATACATTTCTAAATTTATAAACTGATTCTCTAAGTATTTTTAAGAGAAATATCGAAAAATGTGTTAGTATCAAAATGTTTCCATTATTTTGCCCATCTCCTATATAAAAATCTATATATATATATGATATAAAATGTTTAAAATATCATTTTAAAAGTAAATTAATTAATTTCACCATAAGTACTATTATGCAAATTCTTAAATTGATTTATTTAAATAGAAGTCTTTTAATCAATGATTTATATAAACACAGTTGATTTCAATCTACAACCTTTATTTAAATTACGAACAATATTTGTTATTACTCAACCTAAAAAGTCTGAGTGTTTTTAAATTAAAAATAACATTTATTTTTACTTTACCTAAAAAATCAGTGTGTTTTATAAATAACAAACGCTTTTAGGTCGGAAGCAGGCAGAGTTAGTGGGGCAGCGTTTGAAAGACTTGAAATTCAACTACACCAAAATGATTCGATCTACGATGACTCGTGCTATAGAAACTTCAGATATCATACACAAGTGTTTCCCAAAGTTACCTATAGAGAGCTGTGATTTACTTCGAGAAGGAGCTCCTATTCAACCGGATCCACCGTCAAATAATTGGAAGTTTGACGATGAGGTCTGAAACTGTATTTTTTATTTATTTGAAGTCAATGTTGTGTGTATTATTATGTTAACTGTTAATGTCTTTAATTTTGGTTTTCAGAAATCAGAATTATATTTTTACACGCATGCTCGATAACAGAAATCCTCCAACGCAGCAGTGGGCACTGCAGATTATTTTTCATATGACTTTTATTTTTAAGAAACAATGGAGAAAATTGCTAAAATTCTTTTTTTAAAATATCTCCAAATTTGCGTCTAATAAAAATTAAAAAGATGAATTAAGAACAAGAATTGTATAGGAATTATTTTATGTATCATTGCATAAAATTCAACTTAAATTTAAACAACATAAGAATTAACAGTTCGTAATTATTAGTTATGGGTATTGATGTTTATGTGGGTAACAACTCGAAAAAACATTCGTCAACACATGATCTTTATAACCGATACGTAGAAGATGAGATTTTGGACGACAACAACGGATAGATGCTCCAAACATATTTAAGCCCTAAAAAGACTTAGATCAGTCAAGGTCTCAATTAAATGAGCCCCATATTAAAGTAAGGAAAATTTTTAATAGCAAAAAATCTTTTGTCTTGGCTTAAAAAAGTATAATAAAACTTGTTGGCAAGCTTTGCTTTAAAATGTATTGTTTACTGTTTTAGATCAGTGTATCCTTTTGTCTTAAAGAAGTTTATAACAGTTAAAGTTAATTTTGTTTGGGTGGAAAAATCCTTATAAATGAAATCCATTGGCTTGCATAATTAATAACAACCAATAACTACACTGTTTGATTTTGACAATGTTGCTAATTTGATTTATTTTCCATCAAAGATGCCATTGAAATAATTAGCATATTTTTTTAAGTGTTAACCTATGTAAATATCGGACAAAAATGTAGAGGGGAAAGTGCATCGTGCAATATATTCAAATTTAAAATAACATTATCATAAGTGTATGATAATAATTTTAAAATATGCTTTTTGATAAATTATGTTGTAATGTTTCTAATTGTAGCAATATCGTAAAGATGGTGAGAGAATAGAGAAAGCTTTCAAGACTCATTTTCATCGGGCAGATGTCAATCAAGAATCTGATAGCTACGAAATAATGGTTTGTCATGCAAATGTCATTCGGTATTTTATTTGCAGGTAATAAGCAATGTTCTTATTCAAAAAAGTAATAAAATTGAATAATTCACTATAGAATGATAGTTGCTACAAATATTTTTAAAATGTAGAGAACTCAGTTTTAGAAAGTTGTTTTTATTTTCTTTTACTAAAATTATTAAGTTTCCAGCTCGTAACAAATGTATTTTTAGGTACAGCACAAAAATGTTTGTTTACAAAGCAAATAAGTTTGTAAAAAAAAATATATATATAATAATTGTTGTTAATAAATTATTTTTACCATAAAATAATTTTCACCTGCACTTTTAGATACGAATATAAGACAAGTATTAAAGTGATATATATCTTTTCTGTGCTCTATTTTTTAAAAGAATAGATAAATAACTCTTAAAAAAGTTATTATTTAATCTATCTAATCCACATGTCTTTATGTTGAACTTTTGTAAGCAATTCACAGTTTCTTTCATTATGTAAGGAGGTTTCCATAAATGTTACACTTCAAGGGGATGGAGAAGGTTTGTGAAATTGTGACAAAGGGGTGCAAGGCAGTCGTAAGAAGTGTGACATCACACATTTCGGTTAAAATAAAAATATTTAAAATCAAAATTTTCTTTTGCATATTTTTTTTTATGTATTTCTCACGTAATTTCTTTTATATTTTTTTCATTTTTTTCTCAAAATAAGTAAATATCACTATTATATTTAATATATATAAAGTTTATGTACATTAAATATAATATATAAACTTTATATTAAATAACAATTAATATCAAAATTGATATTAATTATTTATTTTTGTGATCACACAATATATAATCTTGTGCTCTTAATTTTTTTAAAATTTTAAGCTTTTATGAACTAATTATGCTGCCAGTTTTTAATCTTTCTTTATAATTCAATGGATGTGTAACAGTCGCATGTAGGAGCATTATAATTCAATCGAAGCAGAATAGTTGGCTACAGGAGCAACTGTATTAAGTCTAATTTCTACCTTTAAAAGCTTATATCTTTCAAGGCAAAAAGAAAAAAAAAAGTATTGCAAAAATCGAATTTTGTTTTTTTAATTTGCAGGATTTAAATGTAATAATTTAATTTGTATGATTTAAATCTAATTAGTTTAATTTGTTTGATTTTAAATTAATAGAAGAAGTATCTCGGCAAAAGGATGTTACATTAATTGCAAGGCAAAATCACTCTGCCCAATTGCATCCAAACAGCCCTCCCAAAAAAAGTTATATTTTTTTCCCTAGTTTATATTTAAGGAATAAAAATCTTGCTACTACTTTTTATTAATTTTATATTCTGGGGTCAAATTTACTTATCCACATGGGTTGACAAGTTTACTCAATGGGTTAGCTTAAAAATCTTGCTATCACGCTTTATTTATTTTTTAAACTTAGAGTCACATTTACTTCAATGTACAAAATAGCAAGTTTATGCAGTGAATTACTTTAAAGCACGATTTTCAAGTGATGCTTTATAAAATCTGTTACTACAATTGTCAAAAATTAACTTGCCAAATATTCATTAGTCATTTTAGGCACCCCTTGTGAAAACCATTTTAGGCACCCCTTTTATGAAAATTGAATTGGTATCAGAGGTTATTTGTGCACACTGAATTGAATATAGTGAAAAAGTGTTATATGTTTCTTTAAAAAAGTGCATTTTTTCGTCAAAATAAGCATATTTGACCAATGCTACAGTTAGCTGCTATGTATAATTTAAGTGATTTCTTTGAGATGCCATAACTCTTAACAGAATGAAAATCTGATTAACCATTCAAAACTTATATAGATGATCTTCTTTTTTTTTACTGACTGTAAATTTTAGATTTCATATATATATATATATATATTTAGATCTATAAATGTATATTTTACAAATAAAAAGTAAATTTCAATTATTAAATTAATTATTTATTTTTGTACATCTTTGAATGCTTGAGTTGATGCTAGTTGTTGCAAAAAATATTTAATTCTCATCTATTTAATTATGTTTTTTAGATATGGCAAAATATTCAAAAAGTAAACATTAAAAGATTCAAGATGTTATCTGCCTTTCCATATAAGTGCCATATTTTGAGAGTTAAAAGCTATTTGTTCAAAGATAGTACATTTTCTTGTCTAGTTTAGTAATTTAAAATACTTAATTAGCATATATATTACCCAGGGATGCACAACCTTTTTTTTTTTTACAGTGGGCATCAAAAACAAAAAAGGGCCTTGTTGGGGCTAAGATGAGTAAAATAAAATTGTAATAGTAAAAATATAACGTTTATTTAAATCCTTATTAAAATGATAATGCATATACGTAGTGAAGTTTAAAATTAGTAGGAAATAACATTTTGCAAGCACCAAACTCATGATCATAAATTGAACAAAATCATTGCAATCAAGCTCAATCTTGTACTACATAAGTAAAAGAGCAGGATGACCAATAAAATAAATAAAATTAATTAGTATTTATTTTTCAAGGAAAAAAAGACTTTTCCTCTTGATTTTTATTAATTTTTTTATTAAAAATACTTTTTTTTATTATGTTTTTTTAATATTAAAAAATGATCAAATTCCAAGTAATAAATTTTAAAGACTAATTTTGGTCTGTGCGTCATAGGTTATGCAATTATTACAAACATGTCTTTCAAGATCACGAAAATTACATCTTATTACTTGAAAGTGCAATTACTAGATGACAAGTTATTGATTTTAGTCTTTCTTTTATTCATTTATTTGTGCTCTGTATTTTGTTACTAAATTTGTTATGAGCTAAAACATCCTTAATTCTTTACAGGTTGTTGCAGTTTCCACCTGAAGCCTGGTTGCGCTTTCAGCTGCATCATTGCAGTATCACATGGGTTGTTATCATGCCGTCCGGAAGGGTTGGCGTGTACGGTATAGGGGACAGTGGATTCTTTGATTATGATCACATGACAGGTTGAGAAATGATTGGACGAGTTCTGTGACACGGAGTCAGTAGAACACACTCTGATTTGCTTAAACTTTTAGAATGTAAAGCAATTGTTCTACTCCTGACTTTTCGAACTATCTAGTTCATGTGATAATATCCTTTAATAAAATTTTTTATCCATATTTCAAATATATATATGTTACAAAAAACTATAATAGTACTGATTAAAATCTTATTCTAATTATCATTTTCAAAAAGTTATGGAATATCCATATTGAATTTGTTTTGATAAGTCTGCTTGAATTGCACCGTTAAAATTCTCAATACCTGATAGATATGAATTTCTATATTGTTACAATAAAGATAATTGACCTGGTGCCAGAGAAATTTTATTTACAGATAAAAGCTTGTTATTAAAATATTTGATTTAGCTCTAAATTATTTATTTATATTTTTAAAAAAAGTAAAAGGGTAGGAATGTCTTCACTCTCCTATATTTGGTTAAACTGTTTGATCTTTTTTAACTCATTTTGTCCATTGTTGTTTTAAGCAGTTTTATCATTTCAGAGTTCATTATGCATTAACAATTTTATTTGTCAATTCTATTATTGTTTACTTAAAAAGAATGAGAGAGAAAAGACTCTCCTATATTTGTTTAAACTGAATAAACTTTTTCAACTCGTCATGTCCAATTCTTACTTAAACAGTTTTATCAATTCAGAGCAAGCTCCACTTAATTCATGTTTTCAGAACTCACCTATTAATCATCACCTTCAGTCCAAAGAGTTTAGTCATTTTATCAAAAGGCTTTAAACTTGAGCTTTTGAAGAAAAAAAACTTGTTTGTTGAATTCTTAAATTTTGTACTTGAATGTATTGAAAATGATTTTTAGTAATTATGGAATTGTGTGTTATTTATGTTACTTATGAATATGTTTTGTTTATGTACAGATAACAAATAATGTTTCCATGTTTAAAAATTTTCAAGAATAAACTGAAATTGTTGGATAAATTTTGAGCTTAACTTCATTTCATCACTCCAACTTTAAAAAAGCTTAGTGATAATACGAGAAAAGTTTGAAGTAAGAATGGAAATTTGAATCCGCTTTTCTGTGAAAATAATAATATTCATAGCTGCCAACTCTACTGGATTTTCCAGGACTCCTGGATTTTGCCAATTTCTTCTTTTCTACTGGTTTAGTTAAAATTCTCCTGATTTTTGTACATTTTAGAAAATGCCTTAAAGTTTTCTAAAAAAATCTTTATTGAAATAGAATTTTTGTATAAATTCTTTCTTGCTTGCTAGAATATTTAAATAAGTATTACCAATACATTACATAATGAAGCGAACCTTATTTATAGAAATCAGTTCAAAACTTTTTTTGTTCTAAAAAGTTCAGTTCATTTTTATTCGGAACGTTCTTTTTACATTAATTAAAAAAATATTTTAACTATTTTTGATGAATTAAATGCCTATTAATATTCGAAATTATGAGTAAACATAATACATAACATATCAAGTATGTTTAAAGGCAATCATGACTGGAAAATATTGCAGTTTTTCTATTTTGATGACTTTAAAAATCCCTAAAATTCCCTATGCGTTAAAGTAATGATTATCATGAAATTTATATTATTTCTAAAATCCCTTTCGTGGTGAATATAGATTCATAAATTTTCTGAGTACTATTCTACTCAGTTGACTAATATTTTATGCCATTTGAAATAGTGATTCCCATCTCACCATTGTCAATTTTATTGAAACTTGGTATTCATACATCTAAAATTATTCAACTAAATGGATTGTTTTTATTATAGCCTTAACATTACTTCAATAAGTAACCAAATTTTACTCTAAAAATTTGCATCAAAAAATTACCATTTGTAAAAAGTTTTATTTAAATACTTGGAATCTTTTTTATTGTATTATCTCATATTTTTAAGCAGTATCTCTTGCATATTTCTGTGAAATGTTCAAAAATCTATTACACTGTACTCTCGATATCTCAAAGCTGAGGGAACGATAAATTAATTTCGAGATAGCGAGTTTTTGAGATAACAAGTTTAGAACTAAATATGTTCTAAAAAGTAGAAAAATATATTCTAAAATATTAATCTAAAAATTAGAGTCATGAAACATGAGAATAACTACTGATAATTATGTATGTGATGATAGTTGACTATAAGTCTAAATACAACAATGACAATTTTATTTTTAAAAGTAAGACAAAAATAATTACGCATTAAATAGAAAAGAATTGGTTTACATCAAATTTACATTGTGATTTTTCCAAGAGAATTCGACGTAACAAGGTTTTTTGAGAAGACACTCTTTGACATAGGAGTTCAAATTAACATTAAGTTAGTCTTAACATTATGTCTGTAGAAAAGCTATTTTTTTGACATAGCAAGGTTTTCAAGATATTGAGACTATACGGTATTTTATTTTCACATACATAAATTTTAAGCACACTCAAGAACATTGTCTTAAAAACGTAAGAGGAAACAAACAGAGCACTTTCTACAGCAGTGCAAACAGGAGAGAAAGCTTTCACTGAATTTGAAAGCATGATATAGTGACCTTTTATTTATAAGCAGGGGCAGTGGAAAAACGTGTATAAGTGAGATATGCATGTAAATGAAAAATCATAATAAAGAGTTTAAAAATGGGATTTCAAAACATTATAGTGCTAACTAATACTGTGTATAGTCTTTTAAAAATAATTCCATAGACTGTCAATAATTTTATTTAAAACAAAAATCTTTAAGTGTGTTAAATAAAGCATTAGTTTTTATTAAATTTGCCTCTGTTCGAAAATTTATTTCTTTTTATAAATGTAAGAAAAAATAAATGGAAAGAAAATGTAAAGAAAAAAAAAGTTTTACAATTTTAGTAACTAATGCTCTAAGTTTTGTTTTAGTAAATTACTACCACAGAAAGTTTAACCTGGTTGTTGTTTTGGAAAAATCTAATGATGGTAAACAATATTAAAAAAAAAAAACTTTGATCATTTATTACAACCACTATCTGCCGGAAGAATGAGAGATTTGTTAATGTAAAAAGGTCTTGCTATTTTATAAATTGATCAGTATTAAATTTTCTGAGTGGAGACATTTCCACTGGGCCATTTAATTAAAGAGAGGAAAATCTTTTATAACCATTCATAATAAAATATCTAAAATAAAGATAGTCACTATTAAAGAAAAAAGTTTATTTAACAAACTCTTATTTTTTAAATTGTTTCTGGTTCAACAATCTGGTGTTTTGTCTTCTGTAACACAGTTTTGCCTATCTGCTAAATTTAAAGAAATTTTGAGTACAAGCTAGCAAAATACTCTGTTTTGTCCACTCTATGCCAATTTATCTTATATAATCAGATTTAATAGACTGATTATTTTATTTAATAGACTGAATAGCTATACAGTAAGAAACTAAATTTACATCAACTAATGTTACACTTGCAGATAATATAGAATTAATAGTGAAAAAATATTTGATGCATTATAAATAATGAGCCATAGATTAAAGAAAAAAAGAACTAAATTATTTCATGTTCGCTATTATTTTTTGTTTTGAAAAAAATAGCAAGTTATAGAATTGCGTTTGAAACTGCTTGTCTATGCTTAAAAATAATCAACATTGCTTCAACATTACAATGAAACAAACATCAATAAAAAATTTTATTTAACGGATCAAATCAATTAAAAATTAAATCGTAAAAATTTGGAAGAAAAAAAAATTGATTTTATTCTTTTAACTACCTCCTTTGATTTCAAACAGTTTTTCTGATGTTAAAATATCCTAGAATTTTTTGCATAGCTGTGTGGTTTTTGTAGCTTATGTAATTTTTTTTTGTGTGTTCAAAACCTGAAAAATATCAGTTATAATGATTCAAAATATTAGTATATCATAAGCGATCCAAAATATACCAATTATGAAGAACTACCTGTGTATTAAGTGGATTAAAATTGGTTACATTAGTTTCTAATTTGTTACTTATTATAACGCATTGAAAAGCACTAAATAAGTCCCATACATGGATTTCTTTTATGGTTATGTTTATTTATTTCATAAAAAGCGATACATTTCTATTTTTAGAATAGTGCAAAATAATGAATTTCGTCACATTTTTGACCTTGAACGAATCATAAGATTCTATGCGAAAAAATTGTCTGAAAAGGTTATTTGTATCAAAAATATTGCAATTTTTTAAAAAAATTTTTGTGAATAAAAACTTTGACCAACGAGTGTAAATTCAATTATATTTTTTTCTCAAAAATCACTTTGTATAGATTTGCAAACAGGAAAATTTTAAAGTGTATCAAATGTTCTCTGGATAATATTAAAGAAATATTACATTAAATATCTGGAATATTTTTATAATTTGAATAAATTTGTGCAATTTCGAGTAGAAGGTTTTGCATGTGTTCAATTTTCAAAAGAAGTTATCAATTCTAGACACAGGAATAAGTTTATGTTTATTTATCAATAATTTTAGCTGTCATTATTAATTTTAACTTAAGTAAAAAATGTTTAACTTTGAAACTTTTTGTGCATGAATTCTAAAAATTTGACGCTATTTCAATTGTTGAATTGTATAGTGAATATTTGAATTAATTTCATCCGTAATTTATAATTTATTTAATCCATTTTCTACTTGAGTTTCTATACAAAAAGACCCACTTATAATGAGCTTGCATTTAATGGAATTACGGATTTAATACGCAATCTGGAATGTTTTGTTTAGTGCTTTGTTTAAAAACTGATCAACTTCAAATGTATTTTTGACAGATGGTATCATTTGAAAACATTTAAAATTCTGAATTTCCTAAAAACTCGCAAAAGAAAAACCCTCATGCAAATTGAATTTAATGATACCGTGTTAAAATTTAGCATGTTTTACGTAAAATGACTAATAAAAAAATAATGCTCTTTGTGGGAAATGTTTTTAATATCAATTAATATCTCTTTGGACTAAAATTTATTGCTGAGAGATGTTAATCAATTTTGATTTTGAAAAAAGGGCGAAATCAAGGTTATGGCTTGATTGAAATTTACTGTCCTGAAACTCCAACTGCGGGACTCCCTGCAGGTCATAGTCAACCCCTAGAGGTTTGATGTAGATCACTTTGGGTATATAAGGACTAGGGGAGATTGCGTATCGTGATCTGTGGCAGAACAATCACCAAGTCTTGGAAACTTCCGGGCAGCGGCCCACGAGAAACTTAAAAAAAAAAAAAAAAAAAAGTTTAANAAAAAAAAAAAAAAAAAAAAAAAAAAAAAAAAAAAAAAAAAACATCGCCGAAAGGAACCAACTCGAAAGGTATAACTCGTAGCCACTCCCGGGCAAAAGCTAAAATAAAAACAATCGAAGATGAAATTAAAAAACGAAGATGGAGCTGGCTCGGACATATCCTTAGAATGCCCAAAGAAAAAATTTCATCTNCAAAATCTATTTGGCACCTTGGCGATTGCGGCTGATGCGACAGATCACGATACGGAAATATCCCCAAGGTCTACTCTAGACTACTGTAAATCTCGTGAGCAAACCATTTATGGAACTTAGTTTTAGTTCGTTAAAGTTAAAAATTAACAAAACTTTTTATCTTATTTCTTACTTATACTATCATTAAAATTCTTATTATTTTTATTATCAAACTCCTATCCATGTGAAAGAATTTGCCGATTCTGCTAACAAGGTCTGAGACATGTTTCTCGATGGCTTATCACGTCAATGATTTCAGACATGGTAATTGGTACCATGTTTCTTAATTGCTTATTTCATAAAAAAAAAAATTAAATGCAAATACTTCCCATTAACAATATGTCACTTTATTATTTTGATTCCATTGCAATTGTTAAAAAATCTAACTTGGTATCATCGTTAATAGTATTAGGAAATGATTCCTATGAGTCTCTATTCCAACACTTTATTGCATGAAAAATTTCCTTTCAAAAACCCATATATTGTTGGAAACTACATTATAAAGTCGCTGCTCACTATAGTGAACCGTCTGTGGATCAGCAATGATTTCACTATAAACGGTGACTCACTATATTCAAAGTATTATTTATTGAAAATAGTAATTGCAAAACACTTAATTTGGTTTGTAAATTATTAACTAGCTAAATATAGGGAGTTTCTTTACAACATAGTTCCCTTAGAGCGTATTCCTTCCTATAGCGCATTTTTCAATCCGAACTTTAAATAGTAATCAAAGTATTCTCCATATAATGAAGTGGTTGTCTACATATAACGAACTTTCTATACGTTCATCGTTTCAAATTTGTCATTTCTAGAATTTTTGAGATCTTTTTCATTGTTGTAGTAAGTTGCGATTCAGTTTCCTATGTGCACATTTTTGGAAACACTCGCTTTATTCATCCCACTTATTTTAAACTCTCTTTATTAAGTGTATTGTTTCATCTTAAACTAAAAATTTTACTTTTATTCTTTTGAACTTATCAAATAGAAATTTTCTTAAACATTTGTTTTAATACCTGCCACTAAAAATGAATTATAAGTTTCTTATCTGCTCATTATAAACGTATGAAATAATATTAGTTAGATAATAGTTCGGGCATGACCATTAAAAACGTTAATCACCGCTGAGTGCTCTCTATATTCCCATAGTGCGTAACGTTTTTTTTGCTTATTTTCCATTTTCGTTTTTTAAAAGCTCTTAAAGGTGCTTTTTTCATTGAAGGTTTTTTAAAAGTGCTTAATATTCCCTTTTTGAAAATGAGATTATTTTTTTTAACCATGTCGGTTTTCGTCATGTATTGTGCAAAAGTGCGGTTTTCACATTGTTCTATTCAACGTTTTCACAATCCATTTTGGCGTACCGTTGGTCCGTAGCGTATGCAAGGGCCAATCATTTTACATGTTTGATGAAATATTTGCGAGTCCGCATGTGCTCCTACTGAGCTGCATTCGCTGAGATTCTACATTTCTCATGTGCAAATCTGCTGCATTTTGAAAGACATTCTCAATTTTAGGCTTCCTTTTCCTCCCTCTGAAATCTAACCGAAAAAAACTTTTGTTTTTTTATGGTGGCTAATATAATCAAGAAAAAAGTTCTTTGTCAGAAACTTGTTACTTTATCATGATCATGTAAAGTCTTTGAAAATTATTTTGCATTTTGTTAATGTATATAGTGTGACCACTGTACTGACGTAAAATATTTTCAGTGTTAGGGGGACTATGGTTTAGAATCCCCTTCCCGTCAGGCTAACCGTGGGAGATTTTCATGGTTTTCTTCTCCATGTAAAGCAAATGCGGGTTGTTTCCATCAAAAAGTCCCCCAAGAAAGGGTAGTTAATCCCAATGCTTGTTCAGGAGTTTATTTGTCTTCTGGGTTCGGTTGAGAATTACAAGGCTACGGAGTTGAACACTGGTATAGTCGCTGACACAAAATTGTGTCGGTTGGTTGTTCATCAACGGTTATAAAATTAAATAAAACTCCAAAAGTAATTTTCTTGGTCCTTTTTTGTTAAGATGTAAAAAGTTTTTGAAATGATGCGATTTTAATATTTTGCGCAAGCATTGCTCCTGTCCGCTTGTCAGCAAAAAGAAAATTCTAAAACCTCGCTTTAAATATTTGAACGGCACATACAGAGACGACATTAAATTCGACACAATGCATAAATATCGCTGCAGACCCTCTTGAAACGGAAGGTTTTCCATCAAAGAGTGGGCGCCAAATGTTTTATTGACCTATCATAAATAGGGAAAAGATAAGAACAACTAAAAGTCACACCTTATCACCCAACGCCCGATTTCCGAAACTCAATCGGCAGAAATAAAATGTCGAGCGGGAGCAGTAATAGTTCTGAAAATACTCCACTTCTAAATGGAAGTCACGAGGGCCCCTGCTATGCCTACTCCTACACGCAAAGGTATGATTTCTTTTCTTCCCCCCCTCCCAGTGTCGGTGCTATCATTGACCTTAAATCTTTACATGTTAATTTTATCATCAAACTATTATTATCATTTTAATATTTGGCTTAAGCGAATTATTTTATGCGGAATAGAATTTTACTATCAAAATAGTTGAGCTTAAATATTAATTTCAAATAGTAGGTTGTTAAAATTTAACTATTTTTAACCTCTCGGAAAATGAAAGAATATTTCGTTGGAAATAATTCCGTGCCGTAGAATAACTTACCGCTTATATTAACAACTAAAATGAATTTAGATTTATAAGAATAAATATCGTTTGATATTTTAAAAAAAATAAATTCTCCACTGATTTTACACTCCTCTTTCCAGATGACTCTAATCGTGTCCAAATATTTCTACATGCCACTACCTTGATCCTAGTCCTCTGCGACCACCTATCTTTGAAATAGGTTCTCAACGGTTTAAGTAAAATAATTAGAATCTGATATTTAAATTAAGAGATAGAAAAATAAAAAAATTGATTCAAACCTCTAAATAATTTGAACGAGTGGGCGCACTTAAAAAGATTCTGAATTGTAGGAACAAGAAATGGCACATATTGATATTTAGCATCGAAAAGGTATTCAAAGAAAAGTATCAATACTACACAATATAGAATAGCAATCGTTATTAAATTTTGATAAATGTTTTAGTTTATTGATACTCATAATAATGCATTAGTATCAAAAGACGATAATAATTATGAAGAAAATATGCTGATGCATTAAAATTATGAAGAAACAAAATATGTAATTATAAAGCGGTGACGAAAACAATAATTCTAACTAATAATCTTCTAAACGAGTCAAATTTAGGTTATAACGATTCCGATAAGGCAGCATTTTCATTTAGCCAAAAAATACTAATTTATTTCTTAAAAGATTCTTTTTAGTAGAAACTTGTTAAAAAATTGTCAAAAAAATAAAATACATACGATACAATATGGGGTAAAATCGAGATACTATAGTTTGCAATCGAATGCTTCGGATTCTTGTATTCAATTCAAGAATGTCTGGGTCTTAACCTCCTAGAACAAAGGACTCGTCAATTGCTTACACCAGTGGTTAATTATATTAGGATCCAATCGATTATTTATGTAATATTTCGTCTGACATTATTTTAAGTAAAATGCCAATAAAAATGAAATATATTTAAAAATGCAGATTTAATTTTTTAATAACAATACATTGAATAAATTAAGAATTGCGTTAGTATTCGTTTTTAGCAAATCAAAATAAATGAATTCGTTGATAAAGAAATATGTTTCCCTAATAACCAATTTCAAAATTTATAGCAGTTCTTTTTAGTTTTCATTTCAAAGAAAATCTTCATTTGACATATTTTATTCATTTTTAACTTATGTATATGCACAAAGAAAAAAAAATCGTAGACTTATAAATTACTTCAGTATTATAGACTGTTCAAGTAGTACAAGATTATTAATGAAAAAATTTCATTCCTATCATTAAATATTTTCATTGATTAGTATGTTCAAAATTGTCTTTATATACTTTATTAATGAAATCGGGATTCCGTCGTAAGAGAGTCTAACATTTAGAGTTCCATTAACGAATAAAATTTGGTTTGCATAATTTTGCGAATTTCGCCGTCCGGCTCAACGCATGCAATTCGTTTCGAGTCGTGAGCTTCGCCCCCTCCTTCACCTCAAGTAATATAAAATGCTTACTAGTTGGTAATATTAAGGAAACATACCATAAAATAATATTCTTTTTTTTATTTCATTTTATTTTATAACCGTCGTTGAACAGCCTAACCAATTTTTTGGGTTTACGACGACTAATGTTCGACTCTGTAGTCTTGTAATTTTGAACCCAATCCAGAAGACAAGGGAATCAAGTATTGGGAGAAATGTCCCTTCGTCGAGGACTTTTTGATGGAACTAACCTGCATTTACGTTACATGGAGAGGAAAACCTCCCACGGTTAGCCTGATGACAAGGGGACTCTAATCCGTGATCCGTTTACCTCTGAGGATGTTTTACGCCAGCACTGTGGTTGGAGCAAGCTGGATGGAAAATTCGTATCGACTAGCCATCGTTGGGATTCAAACCCGGTTCACCCCATTGGAAGGCGAACTCCTTATGCCCTGATCCACCACGGTTCTGCTTTACTTCTTTGAAATTTCGAGTTTCACGCTCAGTGGCAATACTTTTTATTTTATTTTACACGACAAGTATACACGCCATGCGCACTGCAATAAAGATTCGCACCCTTATGCTTCGTAATAGTATTGCGTCTTTATGCAAGTGATTAAGTTTGATTTAGAATAATTATTACAAACGATTTCGAATACAATGATGATGAGTTTCCATTTTTAAGATTCTCTTTATTAAATGTTTTAAGCTCTTGTGGTAATATATTTAAAATTGTTAAAATATGATAAAAAGTACTTTTTAATATTTGTTTTACATAATACTGTTTACAATTTCAAAATACTTTATCCATCAAAAACCTATGCGTTTACCCAGATCGGAAATTCTAAGTTTGTATCAAAAACTGAAATAAATTAATCAAGTATTAAATTAATTTTTTTATTTATTGATTATATGAAATTAATCAAATGTATGCAAATTTATTTTTATGAGTAATAAGTTAAAAAAACATAAATTAAAATCAATTGCTGATGAAGATGGTATCACAATTTTGGATTTTACTTTATTAATGGTAATAAAAAAAATAGAAATATNCCTGATGACAAGGGGACTCTAACCCGTGATCCGTTTACCTCTGAGGATGTTTTACGTCAGCACTGTGGTTGGAGCAAGCTGGATGGGAAATTCGTATCGATCAGCCATCGTTAGGATTCAAACCCGGTTCACCTCATTGGGAGGCGAACTCTTTATCACCTGATCCACCACGGTTCTGCTTTCATCATCATATCTGGCTAGACAGCCCAGGGTGGGCCAGTGCCTTCCTTTAAATTCGAATCCACTTCTCTCTACTTTTGACACTTGTTCGCCAGTTTTTCTCCTTTAGAGTAAGGAAATCAGTCTCAACTAAATCCAGCCATCTCAGCCTAGGTCTACCTCTTTTCCTGTTCGTTAGGGGTTTGTGTAACAGGATTTTTTTTAAATTTGAGTCATCATTCCTTCTGAAAATGTGAGCTGCCCAGTTCATTCGATGTATTTTAATGAATTTCACAATATCTGGCTCTCTGTAGATTTTATACAGTTCAACGGTTCTGCTTTACTTCCTTGAAATTTCGAGTTTCAAGCTCAGTGGCAATAGTTTTTATTTTATTTTACACGACAAGAATAAACACGCCATGCGCACTGCAATAAAGATTCGCACCCTTATGCTTCGTAATAGTATTGCGTCTTTATGCAAGTGATTAAGTTTGATTTAGAATAATTATTGCAAACGATTTCGAATGCAATGATGATGAGTTTCCATTTTTAAGATTCTCTTTATTATATGTTTTAAGCTTTTGTGGTAATATATTTAAAATTGTTAAAATATGATAAAAAGTACTTTTTAACATTTGTTTTACATAATACTGTTTACAATTTCAAAATACTTTATCCATCAAAAACCTATGCGTTTACCCAGATCGGAAATTCTAAGTTTGTATCAAAAACTGAAATAAATTAATCAAGTATTAAATTAATTTTTTTATTTATTGATTATATGAAATTAATCAAATGTATGCAAATTTATTTTTATGAGTAATAAGTTAAAAAAACATAAATTAAAATCAATTGCTGATGAAGATGGTATCACAATTTTGGATTTTACTTTATTAATGGTAATAAAAAAAATAGAAATATTTGCATCTCTTAATTAACTAGTATATCCTTGTTCAGTCAGCGTATTATTTACATGAAATTGCCAAGGAGTATTTGAACGAAATTTTTATCTTCTCATCCTATCCAATTTCTCTCCCCCCCCCCCTAAACTATCATGCTGTCACGTGACAAAAAACGTTCAAAATGTTTCATTTGAATCCGGCTTTTTTGGAATCAATCCAACGGAAACCAGATCGAATTTTATTTCAGTTGTTTAACGTCTGGTTAAGCAACTGAATTATGGCCCTTGAATTATGTTTTCGTTCTTAGATTTACCAAAAATATGTGTTTTTATTGATAAAACACATCTTTTTAGGCATTTAAAAGATGATGAGGTTTAGGAGGAGTAAAAAAATTGCACTTCACTAAAGAGATTTTTATCGAACAAGATAAAATATTTGTTCTAAGAACGTTTATTATCGAGAACAATAGGGAATCAATAGAAACTTTTTATTCATCTTTCCTTTATCATTTTTATCGTTACATGCGTTTTTATTAGACTCTATTCATATTATTTTTATAAAAAAAAAATTCCCACGTTTATCTAGTATTTAAAAAGACCAACGAAAAATCAGTCTGATATGGATTGTCAGTGTATATAGATTATATCAGAGGTTTATGAAGTGTAATCCGTGCAATTATTTCGACATGTATTTATGGATGGTGTTTTCAATATAAATGTAAACAACAACAAGCTCGAGCTCTTGATCTGCAGGTTAAAAAATATACAACTGCTTACTACAACTTATTCTGTGAGGCGATATTTTCAAACAGATAATTTTGTTTTTAATGAAGGAAATAAATTATATAATTTCTAAGCTAAAATCTGCTGTATTTCATTAGATATTAAATAATTCTGGAGAGTTTGAAGTGAAAATTTGTTTTAGTTATTTATAGGTGTATCGTTAAATTAAGGTGACATGGTTGCTAGATTTAAAAAAGAACTTGCTTTAAAAACAGTCCAGATTTGGCCTCGTTTTACTTCTTTATTGCTATTCGTTCCTGTTGCAATCATTGCACCATCATATGTTAGTGTTAGCATATCGTTCGAGCAGCGTAATTAAGCTTATTTTACAAACCATCATTTAGGTTTAAGTTTTGATGTCGGTGTATTGTTGATGAGGTAAGAAGTGCTTTATAACTATTAGGACTGGGCTATAAATCGATGTATCGCGACATATCGATTTAACGCCTATATCGGCAAGTCGATACAGCGACTTTCGTTCCAGGCGATGCATCAGATTTCTGATGCATCAGAAATCTTCGCATTAGTCGTCGACCAACAATTGAAATGTATTTTAAACATACATACATACATATATATATAAATAAATATATACGCCGAAGAACCATTACATTATGACCACCCTGCTAATAACATGTAGGACCACAAATGCTCTATTGGATTAAGGTCAGGTGAATTTGGGGGCCAAGACATGACTTGAAAGTCTCTGGAATGTTCCTCGAACCAATCCATGACGATTCGACCCTTATGACATAGTGCATTATAGTAAACACCATCCCCCTCCCCGCAGGAAAAACCATTGCCATGAATGGGTGAACCTGGTCAACAACTATGTTCAAGTAGCTTACAGACGTCAGAGAGTGTTCTATGTGGATTATGGGTCCTAATGAGCCCCATGAAAACATTGTTTCTGGGCGAGAAACCATGAAAACCTGGGTGAGCCCATTGTTATAGATGGAGGGTGGTCATAATNAAAAGATAGCTATTCTGATGCATAATCACAAAATTTTATAGAATTAACGATATTTATTTTCGATAAAATTGTAAAACTTAGTAAATGTTATATGGCATTTTAAAAGCATTTATATATATATATATATATATATCATAATAAATAAAAACAAAAAAACACAAGAACATTAAGAAGAAGAAAAAAAAACATTGTTTTGATCTTTTTTTCTGGTTTTTTGTTATTTTTATTATTATTTTTCTTTCCCCCCCTTTTTTCATTGTTCTGTAATTTTTCCCTTGTTATCATAAAAGAAAACCTATTTTTGGAAATGACAGATACACACACTTGATATTTTTAATTCTTTTTCCTTCCAGTCGAGAAGACGATGATGAAGAAAATGGCGAAAAAATGGATCCCTCCCTTTCTCCTGATTCAACTTGGATGAGGGAGAAACTTCCCCAAATTCTCAGCCTCATACAAAAAATTTTCTTTATCCTATTATTCATTTTATGCACGGTGAGTTTCTTCTTTTTAATCGTGATACCATTAATGTGCACATTACCTGACTAACCTCCAGATAAAACTCTGCCAGAGGGCGGAATCAAGAGTCTTCCACATTTGACTAAAATAATGAGCATATTAAAGGCTTCCGTATAGTTTAAATTCAAACTTCTCTGTCTTTTACTTTCTTGTAATAATATGGTAACTTAATTCTCATTAATTTAGTTATCATAACTCTCATTTAATTGTGATAATATTTAAAGCCGTTTAACTACTATTTGTATTTAATGAGATGCTTGCAAGTGACGTATAGTGCGGCTTTCAGGAGAACTCCTCCAGACATCAGTCTCGCGTTATAGCGGGTACCATAGTTACGTGGGAAAGTCACTTCGAATAGCTGTGTGGGGTGAATAGTTTTGTCTTAATGTAATCTTGGCATAGGTCGGAGTGAGAAAACCAATCCGCACCTTCATTCTTAGATTGCACCCCCATTAGAAATGTGCTCTCACTTGTTACCATAGCAGCAGACAGTTCCATACTTTGAGTCCAGTGGAGTGTTCCTCAAAGCAGCACTATAGTGTGAGCATATCGATCCTGAATGGTTGTTGAAACGTGGTATTTGTTTACTTCAGTAACTGTACTTTCCATTTCTAGTCAGCTAAGTCCGTCAAGTATCAATTCTCTTAATTTGACACATTCTATATTCTTTTACAAAGATTTCAATTCTTTCATTATATATTTCTTACTTAACACAAAGACGGGCACGAAGCCATGTAGAACATAAACAAACTAATTATTCATCGCAGTTGTTGGTTACAAAAAACAAAAATTCATCATGGTTACAATAAAATACATAAAGAAATAATAAATTTAAGTTAAGTAAAAGTTGTAGACGAGAAAGAATAATATTTCAACAAGAACGATCTGGTTTACTGCATTGTATATAAATAACTCCACCATGCTATTATAATAAGCCAAATAAATTGGTATTTTTTTTGATAAAATATTAGTTTATTGTCGAGTTATTTATAATAGACGTTTTTGCAAATGAACTAAAGAAAATAGTATACAACTAGGAGACTTCGCCCCCTGCTCGCTGGCCCTCGCCAACCCTCGGAACTGCTTTCGCAATTCATTTCGGATTGCTTTGCAATCCGATGCTCGCTTTACCAACACCTCCTAGAAAAGAGTAGGCCTCTGCACGGGTTATCATAAATATCCTTTAGTAGTCCAAACGTAATGACATATTTCGTATTTTCAACCACTGCGCAGCTTAGTACCCCGAAAGTAATGACATCTTTCTTATTTTTCATCAACTGCGCAGTTAACTTCGTCACATCGGACTACTAAATTGATCCGTGCTGAGGCCTTCCTTCTTCTAGGAGGTATTGGCTTTACTCGCTCATTGGATACGTTCTTAACGTCTAGCTTTTGTATACTTTTTTGAACACTGAAGTTCCGAAAACTTTTCACTGTAGAAAATTCTAAACCTGTCCATTTCAATATTAATTTGAAATCGCAAACATATTTTTCTTAATCACACTATACTAAATTTCAGTTGTTGAGAAAAGTAACTTTTGTAAGTTTTGTTTTAAAGTCTTTCCCACCAAAGGGCTAAAACTATGTGTTGTAAAACAATATGAAATAGTACTGAACGCCGGATGTAAAGCATCGGCTTCGATGTAGATAATTTTGTGAGAATTTTTTTTAAAATTCGGTGAGAATTCACCCGATTAGACATATGCTCACTACGTGCTCTTGCGCGCCGAAGCCTATCAATTAAAACGTATTAGCGTTTTATATAATATAGTTTAGCCATATGACGTGCTCTTGCGCGCCGAAGACCATCAATTAAAAATGAAAACTGTTGCCAACGCGAGAAAAGAAATATCATCGGTTTTATTGATACATACGTATTAGCGTTTTATACTTGTATAATATAGATAGATAGATATATTATGTATTATATTCTTTTCCTGGACTTTGGGATACGGAGAGAGCAATTTCAGACTTTTGTCTCGCTCTCTCGATAGAAGAGGTTTTGCTTTTATAACTTCCGGAGCTGGTACCCCCTGAAGACGTCAGCCTTGGTTGTCATATTTATCCATTTAATTTCATATTTTCATTGTCTCTTTTGTTTAAATTCCTTTTGGATTCACTGCTGCTAAGCCCGTTTTTCCATTGGAAGTATTATTATTTTTAATTGCTTTTAAATTTCTTTTCTTACAAAATGTAAGTTGTTACAATTAGGGTTCAAAAAATGTATTTATTGAGAATGTGTGGTTACCGGGCACTGTTTATTATTCATTATGTTTTCAGGTATCTTTGAGCTTTGTTGATGTAGAGAATGGAGAATGGAACTCGACTTTTATTTCAAGAGGGCGGACTAACAGTATCCTTTTTTTTTATTGTACTTCACTCAAGTCTGACACAATATTCAAAACGAGCTTAAAAATTTAAAGTTTAGAACAATAATTATCATTATTTTTATAGTAAAATGTACAATAGTTATGATACCATATATTTTTCAATTACAATAATAAATAGTTATTATTAATTTACATACTTCAAAAGCACCTTAGCTAAAAAAAAAAAATAAATAAATAAAAAAAAAAAAAAAAAAAAAAAAAAAAAAAAAAAAAGCAAAGAAAGAAATTTAAAATATTTACAACCACCAACAAATAAATATTTATAACCGGCGTTGGACAGCCGACCCGATTTCGGGTTTACGATTACTAATGTTCAACTCCGTAGCCTTGTGATTTTGAAACCAATCCAGAAGACAAGGGAACTCCTGGGTCAAGTATTGGGAGAAATTCGACTTCGTGGAGGATTTATTGGCGGAACTAACCCTTATTTGCATAACATGGAGAGGGACACCACAGTTAGCCTGAGGGCGTGGGGACTCTAGCCCATGATCCGTCTACCACTGAGGATATTTTACTTCAGCTCTGTCGTCGGTGCGAGCTGAGTGCGGAATTAGTATCGACCAGCCAATGCTGGAATTCGAACCCTGTTCACCTCATTTGAAGGCCAACCCTGACTGGTCCTCGTTAAATTGTTCTATCGTAAAGTGCTCGACTTCGCGTGCAGGTCGTCGGGCTACCGAAGCGGGGGGTGCTATTCCCTCTGCAGAGGATCAAAATTGTGATGGCATGTTTTCGGTTCATCCTCAGGGATGTTTCCCAGACCGTCGCCAGCCCAAGTGCGACGTAAATTAACAACAACAACAAAGTGGTGACTATTGATGGTGCCTAACTGGAGACATCAGAGTGCGAAGGGTTAACTTAAATAGAGTAATCATTTACATAATTTTTACACAACAGTTATTACCGTAAAGAGAGCTAAAAGAAAAAACCAATAATTTTATTTTTGTTAGATCTAAAATGAAAAGCGTCGTATATACAGTCCCTAGCCAAATTATTAGACGTACTATAAAGATTCTATGTAAAATCTTAATTATCAGGTGATACTCTATACAGCTTTACTGTTTTTCGTGGCTGAAACCAGTTTGCACTTGTTTACATTTGTGTATCAATCGCAAGCATTGCGATGCAATACCTTAAAAATAAATACAAATAGGAAGTACAGTGAATTCGCGATAACTCGAATCTGATAGGACTCACGAAAAACTTCGACGTATCGGAAGTTCGACTTAACGTTAGTTTCGGTTTTGGACTTTCAAAATATTGTCGGATTATTTAATTAATGCTTATTAATTACAAATCTTCTAAATGCTCACAATATTTAAGATCATTTTTCTGACAAGCCATTTACGATAAGACTGTTTGAAGCACTTTATGATACCCTGGTCTATCGACTGCAACTTTGCTGTTGTGTTTGGCGGGAGAAACTGCAAGTTTACTGCTTTCAAATTAGGTAGATCATTATGCGCTGTGCTTTTATCCATAAAGAGTATCACTTTTCTTTTCTTAGCGAAGAATTTCCCATCCAATTTTCTTAAGTCTTCAAGTAAAACTGATGTCATCCAAAACTTTTTGTTAGACTTGTAATCCAAAGGATACCTTTTTACATTCTTGAAACATCGGGGATTTCGGTATTTTCCGATAACAAGTAAAGGCAATTTCTTTGTCCCCGACGCTTTTCCTTCAACTAGGACAGTCAAACGTTCCTTGCTCATTCAAGACATTTAAAAAATAAACCTATTTCATCAATGTTGAAAACATAATTTTAACTGTATCCTTGAAGTAAATTTGGTAACGTTTCATTTAACCACTTTTCACATACTTCAAGAGGGACAGCTTTAGCTTCTCTATGAAGAGTGCGAAAGACATCGTGTGTGTTTTGCAAAGGAAGGGGCAAGATATCAGCTCCTAGGTTTTTTTTCTTGCTTTAAAAGATTAAAAAAAATCGAGTTAAAGGGAGTAAAATTCGAGTAATCGAGAATAATTAACATGAAATTGAAGATAAAAGGGTCGGGACCTCATGAAAATATCGAGTTATAGTAATATTCGAGTTATCGTACTTCGAGTTATAGCGAATTGACTGTATATAAAAAATTTCCTGAATAAAAACCCATTACAGGTATATTTAAATATAAAAGTATTGCATATAAACTCGTGCAAGACATGTCAATATAAAAAAACGAAAGTACGTCTAATAATTTGGTCTAATTATTATAATATACTATTATAATATACTATTATAATATAGGATATGATAAATATTCTAGGTTTATATAATATATCGTCGAATTCATCCAATCGTCGAATTTATATTACATATCGTCTGATTTAACGAACTGATACACTAACGTAAACAAGTGCAAACCGGATTCAGTAGCGTAAAAAAAAAATAAAACTNAATAAACTAAAAAAACTAAATATTATTTAGTTTATTTAGTTTATTTGGTTTTTAAGTGTTTTTTTAAGTATTTTTTGTGTGTTTTTTTTAGTGTTCTTTTTAGTGTTTTTTTAAGTGTTTTTTTTAGTGTTTTATTTAGTGTTTTTTTCTGTTTTTTTTTGTTTTTTTAAGTTTTTTTTTAGTTTTTTTTTAGTTTTTTTTAATTTTATAACCGTCACAGAGCAGCCGACCCAATTTAATGGGTTTACGACTGCTAATGTTCAACTCCGTTGCCTTGTAATTTTGATCTCAATCTAGAAGACAAGGGAACTCCTGGATCGAGTATTGGGAGAAATTTTGCTTTCGTGGAGGACTTCTTGTTGGAGCTAACCCACACTTGCGTTACATGGAGAGGAAGACCACGAAAACCTCCCACGGTTAGCCTGACGGCAAGGGGACTCTAACCCACGATCCGTCTACCACTGGGAACATTTCACGTCAGTACTGTGTTCGGTGCAAGCCGGATACGGAATTTGTATCAACTAGGATTTGAACCTGGTTCGCCTCATTGAAAGGCGAACGCTCTATCCCCTGAGCCATCGCGGCTCAGCAATTTATATTGCATCCGGGAAAAAAAATATGATTTTATAGCAAAAACTGTTGGTGAGGCACTCATTTAAGAGGTTGCAGCGATACTTTTTTGTATGCCAACAAAATAAAAAATAAGTAAAACACACATACACACAGTTGGAGTACTTTTGGTAAAGTTTTGATTAACTGGATGTAAAGTTTTACGGTTCCCAGCAGATCACCGAAGTCAAGCTTCACTGGCTACGATGAGTGTGTGGGTGGGTGACCACTTGGATCAGCCTGCGTAGGGACCGAGGGTGTGCGGTATTGGTCCTCGTTAAACTGTTCTACCGTAAAGTGCTCGACTTCGCGTGCAGGTCGTTGGGCTACCGAAGCGGGGGTGCCATCCCCTCTGCAGAGGATCAAAATTGTGATGGCATGTCTTCGGATCATCCTCAGGGATGTTTCCCAGACCGTCGCCAATGGCCCATTGTGTAGCTCTAGTGCAACGTAAGTGAACAAGAGCAAGAGAGGGGATGTAAAGTAACTGTTCTTCTATGTTGTAAAAAAGAGGAAAGAAAATTATTTATAAATCAGAATTGATTGATCAACTCTACAAAATCATGTATAAAACTAAAAGACTTATCGATACAATTGATAAAACAGAATTAATTCCACATCTTTTTTAATGTATGCAATATAATTTGTTGCACTTCCCGGTGACTTTACGTTCTTAGATTAAGCAAAACAAGTTATTGGATTAGAGATTAACTGTATATTTAGTATCATTTGGCATGACGCTATTGCTATAGGCCAACTCATGATACTCAAAATTTACCATACTCGAGCAATTTTCTTTGTCACAGTTTGTTACAATTACAATTTTTTCTATGCAATTTTCTCTTCTTCCTTTTAACAGGTCCGTATAAAGTATATTATCACAATACCGATATTAAATACCTTATATTTGGTATACATTAAAACAACAGATGTTACTACAGTACCAGCAACATCAATTGTACTAATTATCAAAGTTATTTTGCATTATTGGCATCAATAATAATATGGTACTATTTTACGGCCGACCGAAACGAATCAGTGCCTTTCAATCATTAATTTTGTTTTTTACTCAATTTAAAAAAAAAAAAAATTCAACTGTCGATTTTAAATCATGTAGTTTTATATAAGCATTCAAAAGCGCAGGTATAAACAAAATAAATGTATGGTTTGAGAACATTTTAGGAATACTAATTCGGTGACGTAGTCCCTATCTACGCTTATTATTGATCTTTCCTGACATGACGAATAAAAATGAGTAAATATCAAAGACTTCTGCAAGCAACTTATTTTTTTTGTTTGTATAACAGTAAGTTAGCAAACATGACTGACTATAGGGTTAACATACTGGTTCATAGGGCGGGCTGCATTCACACAGAAGAAAGGACACAGAACGCAGATAGAGAGAACGTTACATTCAGGCCTACGTTGGGATTCGAACCCACAACCATTGGCCATGTAGTCCAGTACAGTAACCACTAGACCAGTGATCGGCTTCACACGCTACTTTAAGTTACCTTAAATTACTTTTTACTCGGTAACAAAATCGTGTGAATCAAAAGTTACCTCTCTTAAAATATCATCTAAAAATAAATAAATACGAAGCTGACTGGTCCTTTTATTATTATTTTTTTCAGAAGATATCTCATGGTTGGACTGTTTTTTTGAATCCAGATAGTCAGTCAGATGAAGAAGACATTTTAGAGCATGATTTTTATTTAGCTGATGATGAAATTTCCCAAAAGTATGATTTTATTTATCGACATATTCATTCATTGATTGGTCTAGTTTGTTTTTAATTGATTCGTTTCACATGAAGATTTTGCTATAAGTTTTAGAACACGAACGTATATGCACATATATTGAACTGAGTTTGCATGTAAACGAGGTGCTTTCTTTTTCAAGTCAGTTTTTAGTGTTTTTTTTTAATTATTGAGTTACAAATTAATTTTAAGATAACTTTACTTTAAAAAAAAAAAACTCATTTTATGTAAGTTAAAAAGGAATTTGATCAGACTGAACAACATTTAGAAAATTATTTAACCAGCTCAGCTTGCTGAGAGAATGCCGTTTCTGTCAAGAATTTTCATAAAGCTTTAGCATTTATCCTGTGGAAATTTTCATTACAATTTTCAATCTTATCTAAAACACCTAAAATTAACTGGAAGTAACTTAATTTTTTCATGATTTCGCATTGAAAATCTGGAGACAAAAGCTTTTGGAATTTCTTTTAAGTTTAAAAATCATCGATTCGTTCATCTCAGTGGAAGGTGCACGCTCTCTTCCCTGAGCCACCAAGTTTCACCAACGCACTACTTTTTTTTTTAATAACCGTCGTTGAACAGCCAACCCAATTTTCCGTTTACGACTACTAATGTTCAACTCCGTAACCTTGTAATTTTGTACCCAATCCAGAAGACAAGGGAACTGCTATATCAAGTATGGGAAGAAATTTGCCTTCGTGGATAGAATTGACCCGCATTTGCGTTACCTGGGGAGGAAGACCACGAGAACCTCCCACGGTTATCCTGACGGCAAGGGGACTCTAACCCATGATCCGTCCACCACTGAGGATATTCGACTAGCCATCGCTGGGATTCGATTCTGGCTCCATTTATTTTACTTTCTGCGAACAATCATTTAAAATATCAATTGACACCGATCCCTGCTTACTTCTATCACCAACCCCCAGAATTGTTAAACTTTCATTGCTTTTCTTCCCCTTTAGAAGTTGGTATTTTCCACCAAAACAAATAACATTTTGTTCGTAAAATATACAATTACTATGCAGCTCTAGTATTCTACTACTACTACTACTACTACTCGTAATTTGTAGTTTTTGCACAGCAACATAACGTGAAATTGAACACCCAAAACAGCGTCGGCTTTTTTTTCAATACAATTCAGTTCATTTCAATATAATTCAATTATTTAATTTTTCAATATAGAGAGAAAATATATCGAAGTAGGACCAAAATATAAATGCTCAGAACAGAAAGATTTAGCGGCATTGACACGTAAAATTATTTCGATTGTTTTTCGAATTATATTTAAAATTATTGAAGCTTTTATTTTCAATGAAGCATATATATATATATTGTTGTTGTTGTTGTTGTTATAGCATGACGTATCAGCTTTCGGTCAATACCAATGTCAGGTATGCTCCCTTCAGCATTGACTTATCTGTGAAATCAAAGGTGTCTATGCAGAAGGTCATCCTAGCCATATGTCTACTCATCGCATTTCATGTGTTAGTCTTGTTTAAGGTTAGTCATCGATATCTTATAAAAGGATCATAATTTTTTATTTAGTTTTATGTTACTGTCAGTCAGGTAAATCTTAGTTTGTACCGGTAAAGCTTTGGATTTACCAAAGTGGCTTGGTAAGTTCTAGGTTTTAACGAAAAGGCTTGCTAAAGGAGCAAAATTGAATCATATTAAAGAATCCTTCGGACTTTTGCCTAGCCATTTCGGTAAAAGTTAGGTTTTACTAGTAAAACTTGAAATTTACTAGACGGTGGGATTTTGAAATTACATAAACATTATGACCAATACTACTGCAGGAGATGCTCTAAGCTTTTCCTGGTGGTTGAAGACATGCATGGAATAGTGCACACATATGGGTATCGTGCTGGCCAAATGTTGAACTGATTGATATATAGCATACGTGGAACTATACTATATGATGCGGAAAAGTAGCAAAGCCAGAAAGTTTTCTCTGTTTGTAGTTTTAATATACATAAACATGACAATTTAAAATAAGAACATTTTTAAACTGTTAATTTCTTCTTAATGTAATTCTTGAACAATTCTTACAAATTTACTTAAAAAAAGGTAGATAACGTGGTAAGGTAGCTAAAAAACGTGCCCAGGGTAAAAATATAACAATATGACATAAGTATAATTTTTTTTTCTTTTACTAGTGTGGCTAGTTTTTACTAGTTTAACTTGTAACTTTCAATTTATTTACATTATAATGTCAACTGTCAAGTATTTTGAAATATGAAATATATTTAATATGAGTTGTTTAAATTTCAAAAAAAAATGTGATGGTCTCAAATAAAATTGATAAATAGTGCCTTTTGAAGTAAATAATGAATCTTACAAATATGTTTTTTTTTAAATTTAGTTAATAATTACCATTTAGTAACATCTGAGGCAAAAATGTTTTCATGGAATCACCAATAATTTAAAAATTTGTTTAGAATAATGAAAATAAAATTGATTGTTATTTTTATCTTCTTTAAGTCCGTAATTATTATTAATTTTAAAATTTATTAATTTTAAAATAGTTTTTTTTCTTTTTAAATGTCTTAAAATATATCTATGATGTTTAAGAAAAAAGTATGATAAATCATTCTCTCCGCAGATTCTCCCTCAGACGTTGGCTGCTATGGTAACAGCTATAACTGCCATTGCTGTCTTGACTATTGTGGATCAGGTGAGAACGTTGAATCATTAATGTTAAGTAAGATGATTCTTGACTTGTAAGATGACTTGTTCTTAACTTTGGAATCAATAAGGTGCTCCTTAACTGTCTCCGTATGGTTAAAGTTCAAAAGTTTGTTTCCCTCATTTAACTAATGCGTCGATTGTTTGATAGCAGACCTTTTGATTTCTTTGGTAGCGAAAAATAAATTAATTACATTATGTTAATTAAAGCACACAGAAGCGTTTTGTCAACCTGCGAGCAAAGATCTTAATTTTACTTTAAGGATGATCTAGTAATAGGCCGATTATCTAGGCAATTGACAAATTACCTAAGTAATTTTGAGAATTTTTTTTGGCACTTTAATCAATCACCCTTGTTATTCTTCACGACACCTAGATAATTCTACGTTGAACAGCAGACCCAAATTTTGTATCTTCGACTTCTAATGTTCAACTCTGTAACCTTATAATTTTGAACCCAGTCCTGAAGACAAGGGAACACCTAGATCAAGTAGACGGATTTTGTGACGCACAAGGCTAGAGGGATAAGTCTCCAGTATTTTCTAATTAGTGATATTTTTCAAGCTCATTATAATCAGGTTATATGCCTTTAGAGCAAAATCATTAAAGACTTAAGATGGGAGAATTCAATGTACTTATTTTAGACTATATTTTACACAATTTTATTACATTTGAACCTTTTTACCAGTATTTGTGTTACCGCTGAAGCTCGAAAGCCGTGAATGAATACATAACCTCGTTGGTCTGCGGATTAACTAGTGTAAACAAAGTGTGGAATCAGGAATTTTCTACACTTTACCTAGATTATGTGTGCACATTAAAATGTTTTTAAAATATTTAAAGTTCAAAAGTTTGCTTTTTATTTCCCTTTCCTACGTCTTCCCTATTTCGTTTAATTTTTAATTTGGTTTTGTCGTGTCATACAATTTGTCAACAATTTGCGACGGTGGATTCATAATTTGAATTTTTTGATCTAAAAAATAATTAAGAAGTAGCATTATGTTAATGTCATTACACTTTAAACCTTTTGATTCCTTGCGTTTCAATTTTTTAATTGATTTATGATTAATTCTATCAAACATTTATCGTTTCATATTAGCTTGATTTTCTAGATATCAGTCAAAATATTAAGTTAATTTACGCATTTAGAACCGTTGCCGTTGTTTAAGCATAGATTATATTTTCACTTTAGCAAGTAAATAGTAGATAAAGTGCAGAAAAACATATTAAATCGAAGACTACATGCGTAATTTTCAGATAAACTAGGAAATAAAACTATATTCGGTCCTTTAACGGATCACCTAGTACATGCTCAAATTACCTAGATAATCCCTAGAACAACTGATTTCTGCACTTAACCCTTTTCTTACTGTGTACCGTGCTCTAAAATCACAGGTGGTCCTTATGTCGTACCTGCCGTAAGGAAGAGGTTAAGTAGTAGTATGTATACAATAAAAGTCGATTTCAGAATTTAAAATTATCAACTAAGACTATTTCTTCCAGAGACCATCTGTGCATGAAGTTGTTGGTTGGACCAATTTGGAAACTTTGAGCCTTATCTTTGGAATTTTATTCATAACATCCATGCTTTGTGATACAGGACTATTTGAACTTATAGCAGTCATGGTGAGTTAAACTTCAAATACATTAATGTCTAATGCCGGCAAATAAAAGTGCGGGAAATAAAATCACTTATTCATGAAGCCTATTTATTAATCAAAAGATAAGGAACAAAAAAGATGGTATATGTACGATACCATTCATAGATACTGTACTTGTAAAAGCTTTTTGCTCCATGGAGCAATTACAAAAAAAATATTTCTTTTACAAAAAATTAATATAACATGGGTGAAATGATGGTTAATACATTGTATGTCAATCATGCGATGGATGCTGATTATCAAATTATCCGTCTGATCTTGGGGAAGATTAACTCCCCTCAGCAAACAACGCTCTTTGAAGTTCTGGTACATATGGTTTGTCTAAAGTAAGAACTCTCCTAACCATTCGTCTGGACCCGTGGAAGTAACTATGGTAACGAGGTATAACTATTTCAAGTAGGGGTGTGGGGTCACTGTTTAGGCAGGTTTTAGCTCGGGTCGGCGTGAGAAAGGGAATATATATATATATACGNAAATCAAGAGAATGCAACGCTTTTTTACACGTTTTATTAATAATAAAATCATTTTGTTTTCAAACAAGTTTCATTATTACTATGATATAATCATGCATTTTGTATCCAATACATACTGTCAGACACAAACTTTCAGCCCATCTTATAAATTGCCTCAGGAACTTTCTATGTTCTTGCATGCAAACTCTCATTGAGATTACTTCTAAATGAATAACAGTTAAAATATATATATATATATATATATATATATTAGCTGAATAACTGTTCCTCGCACTAAATTCGCGAATAAAAAAAATTTAAAAAATCAATAAATCAGATGAGTGAGGTACTCTACGAAATCATACTAAAACTGAAAGGCATATACCTTCACAATTGAAGAGTTTAGTGGAAGAACAATGTAAATAACATTTTTAGGGGAGTTAATAATTCAGAGAAAATGGCATAAAGTGGTTGTATCAATATGGGTAGGTTTAATGTAACGTAATTTTTTTTTGCTTTCACTTTAATCTTAACTAATCCACATTTGTTTTTAATAAGCTTGCAAGATTTTTGTTTTAAATTAGGCAGTGGTAATGCATATAAGTATGTTAAGTATGCATGTCGAAAACATAGCTTCGTCGATATTTTTGAAAATCTACTACTTTTCAGATTTATAAATGTACCGGAGGACATACGTGGTTTCTGCTGACATCTCTCTTTCTGTCGACTTTCCTACTATCGGCCCTTCTAGACCCTTTCACAACACTTATTTTGATGACAGCTGTAGCCATTAGGTACTGATCAAGCTTTTATTTAGAATATCTTTCTTAAGAATGAAATTATATCGTTGTTAAAAAAAATTCCTTAAAACAAGCGCCGTTTCAGGCAATTTGTGCTAATCAATGGCAATTAGTATTAATCAATGGCAATTGGTACTAGTCAATGAAACAATTTATATATATATATATTTCCAGGTTGTGTGAAGCTATGAATATAGATCCAAAACACATTCTCATTGCATTAGTGATATTTTCCAATACGGGAAGCATTCTGTGCTACTCAACTTTTAAGAAGTATCAAACTACAGTAAGTCTCTGTTTTGACATATAAGTTAAGAAATCTTATCAAAATGAAAATTTTTGTAGAAATTGTAAGAAAATCCACGAAATAATGATTATTTTTTTTATATAAATCTATATTATATTAAACGCTAATACGTATGTATCAATAAAACTGATGATATTTCTTTTCTCGCGTTGGCAACAGTTTTTTTTCTTAATTGATGGGCTTCGGCGCGCAAGAGCACGTAGTGAGCATATCATATGTCTAATCGGGTGAATTCTCACAGAATTATCAAAAAAATTCTCACAAAATTATCTTCATCGAAGCCGATGCTTTACATCCGGCGTTCAGTACTATTTCATATTGTTTTACAACACATAGTTTTAGCCCTCTGGTGGGAAAGACTTTAAAACAAAACTTACAAAAGTTACATTTTTCAGCAACTGAAATTTAGAATAGTGTGATTAAGAAAAATATGTGAACTGTTTGCAATTTCAAATTAATATTGAAATGCACAGGTTTAGAATTTTCTACAGTGAAAAGTTTTCGGAACTTCAGTGTTCAAAAAAGTATACAAAAGCTAGACGTTAAGAACGTATCCAATGAGCGAGCAAAGCGAGCATCGGATTGCGAAGCAATCCGAAATGAACTGCGAAAGCATTTCCGGGGGTTGGCGAGCGTCAGCGAGCAGGGGGCGAAGCCTCCTAGTTTTATTTTAAAAGCTTTCGAGATAATATATCTTAAATAGATTTAATGTGAATATGTTAGTATATAATATGAGCTGACTTGAGTTATTATTATATAACCATTCAACCGAAAGCGAAGCATAACATTTGAATGATGAAACAATGAGGAATAAGGTTTTCCCGCCGATCAGTTGGGCATTTGCATGAGACAACTCTTCACCACGACAGTCCGCCCAAGAGGACTGCTGACCGACACACGGCGCACATGCCCGATCCACCAAGTCGACCGGAGCACCACCCGTGGCATTTATTAAAAACAGAATACAATTACAAAACATGATGCAACAGCAGTATTTACATTAAGTTGATATAGGATTGTAGACCCTAGCAGCGTCCATCTTATATGGCTGAAGCCGATGGAACGCTGCTTTATAGTGGGCAAGAGATTTGAAAAAATAAAATCTTTACAGATGTGTTACCAACTGTTGTGCAGGCAACAGTACAACAAACAGGCAAAACCACAGAGCTAAATGATGAAACTATAACTTCCATTAAAATAATCTTTTGCATAGAAATCATTGGTATTCAGAATTTTTTGTGTTTTAACACTCTTAATATGCAGGATGTTTCGTAATGGTCACTCTTAATATATATTTCTAGTAATACTTTTGTCAGAAGCAATATCCGTAATCGGGGTTGCTAACTTGCATTTGAAATACCAGGAAAAAAGAATGCATTATTTTACCACCCTAGGTACAATTCGAACGAATTATTTCATATCTTGTATTTATCTATTAAATGTTACATGAAGTGTTAAAATTAAGTATCACTACTATTTTTTTTTTGCTCACTTTCTTCCCTATAACGATCGCCCTTTATATTTGCGACCATTATTCAATGTCTGTTTTATCATATTCTATCCCTTAAAGCTCATACCATTACTTATGAGACTCTTTCGATATTTTTTTAAAATTTCTCTTTTTAGATTCGGCATAAATTTGCAATTGATATTATCAACGTGCTGGGTCTTACAAAATAATCTAATACTGTCTGGCAATCACGAAATAATCTTGTGAAAAGGTTGAAAGGGCTGTTCATTTCGCTTCTGATAGGTAGGTACTTTATTTACAAAGCACTAGAGTTGAACAATGGGCTATTGGCGACGGCCTGGAAAAAAATCCCCGAGGATGATCCGAAGACATGCCATCACAATTTTGATCCTCTGCGTAGGAGATGGCACCCCCGCTTAGGTAGCCCGAAGACATACGCGCGAAGTCTACCACTTTATGGTGGAACAGTTTAACGAGTACCGATGCCGCGCATCCTCGGTCCCTACGCAAGCTGATCAGAGTGGTCACCCATCCGCTTACTGACAGCAATCAGTGATGCTTGACTTCGGTGTTCTACTGGGAACTGTGTCTTAACGATCATTCCACTGTGGGGCCATTTCGCGGTTGATTGGCGTCACTCAGTTCAAACCAACCAGAAACCAGCGGAAACTAATTTTTTTGTTCCAAACATTATCTTCACCTAAAAATAAATAATCTACCGCGAACGCCACCATCGAGTATAGAACCGATTTTTGCCAGACAGTATGATACACTTTTTCATAGTGCCTCACATTATTTTGAATAAGCCCCCCATTGATCTTTCCGTAGAAGATTGAATACGGCCAATATGCTCTTCATGTGTTTCCTGCGGTTCTTCTGACCTTTTTAGCTGCTTATGCTTTGTGGAGATTAAAGTACAGAGACGTCTCCTGGTTGAGATTCAAGAAGCCGCTGGAAGTTGAAGGTAAGGACATCTAGACATTTAAGAACATCTTTTTCTGAAAGTATATGGATGGTGATTTCAATAAAGGGGTGACGCGATGGGAGGGGCGAAATTTCCATTTAACCGGATGAAATTTCGAATTTGATCGAATCATTAATAAGCATGTAATTCATTTCAGCTTCAATTAAAATTTAAAAAAATTTAGCTAATAATTTCACAATATGTAAATTTTTTCCACTAATATACTATCGATTTAACTACTTTATACTTAATTATTCGAGTCAATGAGCTGTGATTGGTCAATAGGTAAGGCAATTATCATCAGCATTGGCACGACAGCCCTTTGTGGGCCTGGGCCTTCCTCAGAAGCTTTTCCCATTCTGCCCTTCTCCCAGCAATTGTTTTCCAGTTCTTAACTTTTAGGATGGCAAAACCGTTGTGAAAAACCGGGTTTCGATCCCCAGTAGTGGCTTGAAGCCCACCCAGCTTCAGATCAACGGGTACCAGTTTGTCCAGGAAGTAAGGGCTTTAATAAAATTGAATTTTTTATTTTATTTCTAGCAGCAGCACTTGATGTGTACATCTTTCGCTAGAGCGCAAAAACACTCTTCACAGATCCACACGGAATAACAACAAATTAAGAAAAAAATTAAAAACATTAAAACATTCGAAATACAAAAACAATTAGAACAAAGAAACATTAAATAGAATATCAACAAAAGAAATATAAACAGAAGATCAGCCAGTTCAGTGCCTGCAACTGCTCCCTAGCATTCCAGTATCTGTCGTAGATGTTGCCAGCAACTGTGGGGCAGACCCACAGATCATTCATTGGGGAGTCCTCCCCGCACAAAACACTAAATTTATACTAAATAGAAACTTAAACAAAGTAAGACGCGTCGTTCGTAATTTCATTTGTGTTCTCAAAATAAAATAAGAGAAAATGAATTTTCAAAAATATACCGAGTGAGTAAACAAAATTTGCCGAGTAGTGAAAATATTTGGGAGGTCACATTGACCTCCCATTCCGGTGACCCTGGAAGAAAGTATGAATAAAATTAGCCCGGAAACACATCAAGCAGAGTTCTGGTTAGAAAGTCAACACTAGCTCTTTGTTGCCAATCTTACGAGGTGATATTTTCGAATATGTTTTTATTTATTCCTTTTATTTCATCGAAACATAGAAATGAATAAGAAGGGAAAAATATACTTGAAGGTACCCCTTGGCAAAATTGGCGACTTATGTATGGCGCTATTCCTGTTTGCGCGGAACACAGTGGCAATAGGAATGGCGGCCATAACATAATGATATTTCAATAAAACATTGGAAAATTTCAACAAAACATCGGATAAAGCTTGCAATGAACCCAATATAAGCAAAATTAATAAATCCAATAAAAAGGATTTTGAATCGAAGCAAAAATTAATGGAGTAGGCGCAGAAAGAAAAGGAAAAAAACAACTCACTTCTTCATTAAGCTTGGATATTCTCAGATTTAGGTGCACAGAATTATCTAATAACAGTTAGATACTGTCTAAATTTATCATGAATAGAATCTGTGTACCTCCATCGCCACATAAATTCGACAAAATACGAATCGAAAATGGCGTCTGTAATACCGGACTATCGGTGACATTTTTTTCCGGTAATCCCTTTTTATGACTGCCCTCATACCTTCGATCTTATAGACCAGATTCAAAAGTAACCTTACCAGTCGGTATCCAACGTACAACTAACGGACCTCCGAAATTACATATACCGTTGAACATTTAAAAATAACGCTAAAATCTAAACCAATCAGAATCACGATTGGGCTTCAACATCGCCCAGCTTGGCGATCAACCGCCATCACAACTTGACGAGAATCAAGGGGCACCCTCAAATATAGTCTACCCGAATAAGAATATCAACAATTTTTTTTTTACCATTTAAAAGATTTTTATTCTAACTTTTGATCCAGTTAAATATTTAGGCAATATCGATTAGAATAATTTAAATTTTGATTTTTGAAAGAAGAGACAGGTTTGCTTCATTTTTAAAGAAATCGCATGTTTGGGTAAACCTTGATTGGGCTATATTTTTGTTTCTGGATTGTTTTGTTCCACCGCTCATGCCTTAGCTAGGTGACTCTTTTCTCGCATGGGTTCTTTTAACGTGATAATTTTGTGAGCATACTTAAAATTAGAAGAAAGCTTATTGCAAGGTTTCATTACTTACTATGTTCTTTTACATTAACAAAAATATTTTTTTTCACAATGAATTAATATTCTCTATAATACTGATATCTTTGCAAATTTCAATTCACGAATATAGATCAATCGCCACTTGAATGAAACAAATACTAGCTTAAATAATTGATAACAGTCGATAAGTGAGCATACACAATAACCGAGGATAGAATAGCCATAAATTTCTGTCAATGGAAAGAGTATAGTTTAGCTAACCTAAGAACTCCCCCCGTCACAAAGTCTGAAGTCGTCTGCTGCTGTGGAAACAAGTTAAGCGCATTTCAGGGAGGGTAGCTTTTCTTCACTCTAGGGCTAATACAATATACAGAAGAAAAAGATTCCCTTTCTTTCGCCGTCACCCGACCTGAAACCTGTTCTTAACAGCGACCCCACACCTCTACTTGAAATAGTTGTACCTCGTTACCATTGTCACCGCCACGGGTCCAGACGAATGGCTAGGGGAGTTCTTACTTTAGACAAACTACACTGTGCCCACTGATGTATAAATCATCATCCATAGACTGGAACTCATGTATTGTGAGGTTTTGAGGAGACCTCCTCCAAACTAACAGTCTCGGGCTGTCTGCTGCTATGGTTACACGTGAGAGCACATTTCTAATGGGAGTGCAATGGAGGAATGAAGGTGTCGTTCAGGCTGATCTATACAAAGATCAAGACAAAACTATTCACCCCACACGCCTATTCGAAGTTAATTTTCCTCGTAACCATGGTACCCGCCACGACGGGAGACTGATGTCTGGGGGAGTTCTCCTGAAAGCCGCACCGTAAATACAAATGGTATTTAATTTTTCTTTTTCTCCTATGGGTTTAGAGGTAAAACGAGAACTGGGTGTGTGGAAGAAGTCTTACAACTCTATCTCTAATTATTCGAGAGAAGAGGAGAGCGTCAAGGCAATCTTGGAGAGAAAAATGGCCACACTAGAGACACTGATGAGGAGGAAATTATATGACTCTAAGTATGAAACACGGGATGATTCAGCAAAACTGTTACAAACTCGGAGGGGCAATACGGCATATCATAAGGATTGAGAATTGCATAGCCTGTCCGGTAATGTCATCGTTCATTGCTAGGGATGTCGTTCTTATTATGGACTGACTGTTCGTGTGCATCGAAATATTTACTTTAATTTTATGTTCTTTCAATTTCATGTTTTCTAATAATTATTTTTTAGAAATTGCATTCGTTGATCAGAAATAGCTGAATTTCGTATTTTACTGATTTGGTAATCGAATTAGTCTCCTAACAAGTGAACTACAATCAGGTGCTATTGAATGCAATTTTTCGACAACAATTATTAGGAAACATGAAATAAAACTAATTTAAATAAATAAAACGGCGTGCGTTTAACATTTCTGGTCATGGACTGTTATGTAATTCTCAATTCTTATAATGTGCTGTGACGCCTCTCCAAGTTTTGTCTGATTTGTTGAACCCCTCTCTATAACCTTTCACCTCAATACATTTTCCAAATGAGTGTTTTAAGACAGTTTTCTATGATGAGAATTATACTCTTCCTAAAATGAATAGGCATCTCGAAAATGCATAATTTCCCCCCTCTCCACGCTTATTCCCTTTCCGTTACCAAGTATGAAACTTTTTATTATTAAAATTTCTACATTGATTAAATAGAGTTGTGAGCTAGCAAAAATTACCGATGTTAAATAGTTAAAAAAAAATAGTGCGTGGAGTCCCTCCGNAAAAAAAAAAAAAAAAAAAAAAACAGAATTACTTAAAGTACAATAATTTTTATTTCTCATACCATTTGGCAACATGGTACTGTTGATGTCTTTTTCGTGGGCATCATATAAGTGGATCAACGCCCCCCCCTACAACATAAAATAACAGATAAAAATGAGAGAGAGAAATTGCATCCATGTCCGAAGCGAACCCGGGATCTTTCTGAGATAAGGTCAGCTCCCTGACCACCATATATGCCTGTCGGTAAAATATAATTTATAACAAGTGAAACTTATGAGAAAAATTGGGGGGGGGGGCTCTACAATTGCCATTTAATCCGCTGTCGGAATTTCAAGACACTAACAACAACACACTGCACCCGTGGCGATTTTTTAAAACAATCCAAGCAAGTTTTTCAAATCTCGCCTAACTAGGTTTTTGAGAGATATTTCGTGGAATTTCAATAAATGATTGTTTAGATAAATTGTTAATTATTGAAATGTTAATAATTTAAATGAATTGTTAATGTTGTTTGAATAAATTGTTTTTTATTTTTAATAATTAAAAAGCAACATTGTTCCCAGTAATAATTGCCAACTTGGCAAGATTTCAGAAAGTCGCCAAGAGGTGGACTATTCTAGGATTTTATCGAAAATTCAGCTTATTTGATATATTTTAATGTAATTTTAAGAAATATTATTGAAAGTTTATAACTGAGTTATTAATGGTTTGTTTTGAGGAATGTTTTTTCGTTTGCAGGATGTCAATAGATGATTATAAAACAACTTTAACGGAACTAACCAATTCTGTAAGTATTAAACGAAAAATTACATAACTTGAATAATTTAACTAAAATAATATTAGATTATAATACTATTATTTTTAAGCTACAATTATTTTTAATTTAATAATATTAGAAAAAAGTTGAATTGTAATATTCACTAAGATAGGATCTTTTTTACATCATGTAAGATGATGTTAAAAAGTTCCTTCAAGGTATTTCTTTTTTAAAATTTATATTCAAAGTTTAGAAAAATCGGTCGTATAGTTCCTGAAAAATAAAAATTTAATTTCCTTAAATGTTATTTCTCTGGAACAATTAGACCTATTCAAATAACAAAGTCAAATAACTCGGGAAATACACATCGAATCAAAAACTAAAAATAAACAAATGAAATGTTTTAAAACAAGTAAATTTAAAAACAATTCCTATTCAGGTCAAAAAAGAAAATGTCATTTTAGTTACTCTTTATTAAATATTTATACTAATTCTTTGCAGTTTGTAATTAAAGTATTTTTAAAATTGTAATAATTTTTTAAATAATTACAATTTTTAAGTGTGCAAAAATTAGGAAGGAAGTCGATTTATTAGAAAGATTTTCAAAATATCAATGTTTGTTTTTATTTTTTCGATCTGACGAATATTTTATGAAAGCCGTGGTGGCTCAGGGGATAGAGCAATCACCTCCCAATGAGGTGAACCGGGTTCGATTCCCGGTGGCTGCTGGTTGATTCGAATTCCGCTCTCGGATCGTACTGACCACAGTGCAGACGTAAAATATCCTATTTGGTGGACGGATTATTGGTTAGAATCCCCTGGTCATCAGGTTAACCGTGGGAGGTTTTCGTTGTTTTCTTGTCTATGTAACCCAAAAGCGAGTTAGTTCCCTCAAAAAGTCCTCCACGATGGCAAATTTCTCCCAATACTTGATCCAGGAGCTCCCTTGTCTTCTGGATTGGGTTCAAAATTACAAGGCTACGGAGTTGAGCATTGTTAGCCGTAAACTCAAAATTCGGTCAGCTGTTCAACTACGATTATAATGTAAAATAATATATTTTATGATTCGATTATTAATAATATATTATACGGTTATAATATATTTTATGAAATATCTCAATTTTAAAGTTTTTTTATGACATTTTCATTTTGTATATATAGCACCGACTATGAACCAAAACGCTAAAACTTGTGTGCCAAATTGTAGTACTTTTTCTGGAAAATCCAAAACTTCAATGGGGAAAAAAAAGAGTTCCTATTTAAGATTTCAAAGCTGTCCCAAATCCAAGGGATAAGATTAGGAGATCAAGTTTAGTATCACTGTAAATGTTTCACACGTGTAATTAGGATTTTGTATCCGATAAGCATTTGTCACGAGGTATTCCGTATGACCATTTTCCATGTATTTTTGGACACCCTGTATATAAGTATTTATTAATTTCTAGATGAAAAAGAAGAATAAATATCTGCTTTACAAATCTTGTGCAGTGATGACAGCTGTTCTCGTTTTACTACTATTGAGGAATGCACCCTTGCATATCACATCAGGTATATTTTATTTAAATATGATTTATGAAATAACTCTGGGGAATAATGATTGTATGAATGATCTTGACTTCATTTTGTAACTGACTTGTTTCTGTAACAGGCGAGCATTTCCTGTTTTTGGACAGGATACGGACACTTAGGGGCATGTATTTCAAAGAGACATCCTAAGCTGTTCAAAACTGTATTAAACTGTGTTAAAAATCTAGAATTAGTAACATAGTTAAAACACTCATATCTCGAAATGTTATCCCTGAGCGTTGCGTTTAAAAATAAATCATCATAATCATTCCTTAGTCTTTGTCGACAACCCAGTGTGGGCGAAACGCCTTAATCATTGAGAACTTTCTAGGCACCTCTTCTCTCATATATTTATATAGTGTCTCACTATATTTTTTTTAACAAAATTTATTTTAATCAACAACAGTTGAAACCTCACTATTCCTTTTTTTAAGAATGTATTTTTTATATAGTTATATATTTAAATATAGTTATAATTATTGTTTTGTAGGATGGACAGCAGTTCTTGGAGCGTTGTGCCTACTTGTTCTTACGGATTTGAACAGTATGGAGAGTCTAATCAACAGAATTGAATGGTCCACATTACTTTTTCTAGCTTCCTATTACATTTTTACTAAAGTAAGGCCCTCCTTCTAACATTGTCAGATTGTTTTAATTTTTTTTTTACTTACAACTGAAGGACTTGGGAGAAATAAACGTAATTATAACACATCCGTTAATAAGCACCAAATGTGGCTACTATTGTTCGTAAACCAGGAGACAATAATAAATGAAAAAAATATTGATATTAAATATTTACTAAGTTTGATGGAGTCGCGTTCTTGTTATCGTTTTTTGAATGCAGGTATATTTGAAACCTATCATTAGGAGTATTTCTGGTAATATTTAGAATATTGCAACAACGTCAATATTAAATAATGATTCTTTTTATATGACCGTGAACACCTGCTAAAGAACTTCTTCCCAGTTTCAGTACTAATTTATTATTCCAAAAACTTTGACTGCGAAGTAATTTTAGGAAAAATAAATTTTTAATAACAAATTCGTTTTTTTTTATTATGCAAATAAACTTTGAATAATTTTTCATTCAACAAACAAAAATATTATTAAATAAACAATGCAGTTTTATAAAAATACTCATTTATACAAACTTGAATAAAATACTTACTTGCTTTACAAACTGCATTCACTTGTGAATAGTACTTAAGCACATCGAGCTTTTTAATAGCTGCATTTCAAAAAATTAAAATTTTTTAGCAAAAAACATAAAGTATCGAAATTAAAAATAAATTTCACTCAAAATTATTAAATTTTAAGAAAACAGTTAAATTCAAGAATTAAAACAAGTAAAAAAAAAGCTTCAGTAAAGCCATGTTTAATAGTATGTGACAACGTAAAAAAGTTTTTTAAAAAAATAATAACACTCGTATAAATCATCAATAGTATTATGTATTACTTACTAATGAAAATGATTATTAAGGTTTTATTCTTGAAATGAATATATACTTTATATAATAATATAAAAACTGGTTCAAATTATTTAATTAATAAAAAATATTACATAATAAATATAACATTTTTCATAAAACCGCAGTTTTTAAGCCTAAAGCTAGCGAGAGTTTCAAAAGGTTTAACAACATATAACAGGCGATAAAGCAAAGTAATAGATGGGAAGAAGAAAAAAAACTTCTCTGTTTGGCGCGCATTGAAGGTTTTTCGCCAAACGTCTCCTCTCTGAAATGAACTTAGCATCCGAAGAGATGGAGCCAAGTGCCAACTCCTGGTGAGCGAACAATACAAACACATATTTGTTAGAGTCTCAAAAGATAGCTGCTCATTAAAATTTCGACAATTAACTACCGAGATATGTTTCAAAGAGTGGGTTAAGAAGTTTCGAATCACAATAAGAAGACGAGGTAGAACAATGGTCAAAAAATAAGTAATAGGATCAAGAAAAAGAGAGAGATCAAGAATTAAAGAGATCAGAATGCAAAGAGATTTAAAGACAAGGGATTCGAAAAATAAAAGGATCTGGAAATAAAAGAATCAGGGAAGAAAGGATGTCAGGAAATAAAGTCATCAAGACATAAGGTGATCGAAAAATTAAAAAAAATCGTAGAATTAGATGATAAGGTAATGTAAATCATTCCACTAAAGCCTGTTGTAGATCATGGAGGTCTTAGTTCCACAATTTTGTAACCAATGGTAGGAAGGTACTTTATTTACATCGCACTGCACAATTGGCTAATTTATAACCGTCGTTGAACAACCGACACAATGTTTGAATTTACGACTATTAACTCCATTACTTTGAAATTTTGTACTCAATCTAAAGGAGACTCCTGGATAAACATGCCTTCGTGGAGGACTTAATGATGGAGCTAACCCACATTTGCGTTACATGGAAAGTCTCCCACGGTTAGCCTGATAGCAAGGGGGCTCTAATCCATGATCCGTCTATCATTGAGGATATTTTACGACAGCACTGTGTTGTGATCGGTACGAGCCGGGTTCGGAATTCGAATCCCAGTCATCGCTGTGATTCGAATCTGGCTCATCTCGTTGGGAGGCAACATATCAATCCCCTAAGCCACCACGGCCACAATGGGCTACTTTATATTTTATAACCGTCGTTGAACAGCTGACCCAATCCTTTTGGATTTACGACTACCAATGTTCAACTCCCTAGTCTTGTAATTTTGAACGCAATCGAGAGAACAAAGGATTTCCTGGATCAAGTACTGGGTGAAATTTGCCTTCGTGGAGGACTTTTTTGATGGAACTAACCTGCATTTGTGTTTTACAGCGAAGACACTCAGAGAAACTATCTATAGTTATCCAGGGAGGCGAGAGAATTTTAATCCATGATCCGTCTACCACTGAGAATATTTTACATCGGCACTGTGGTCGGTGCAAGCCGGATGCGGAATTCGTATCAACCAGCCATCGGTGGGATTTGAACCCACTTCACCTCATTGGAAGGCGAACGCTGATCCATCACTGCTTACAATGGGTTATTGGCGATGGTATGGGAAGCAACCCTGAGGACGATCTGAAGACATGCCATCACAATTTCAATCCTCTGCAGAAGGGATAGCTCAACCGCTTTGGTAGTCAGACGAAGTGGGCGCGAATTCTAACTAAACCCATGATTGAGCGAAAGCAGTATTTACTCCCTATATAATTTTGTACTCATTGATCTGAATCTGCTGGGTAGATATCAAGTCGCTACTGACAATCTCATGTTATGAAAAGGTGATTAAATTAAAATATACGAGACCTTAATTTCTGTTAGGGTATGTGTTTATTATATACATTTTAATTTTATATATACACATATGTGTGAAATTATTCTGGTCGAGGTGCGATGTGTAATATTTCATGAAATCAATGTTTTTCAAAAGATACGTTCAACGTATGTCTCTTTTTACAGGCTCTTGTGAAACTAGATTTAGTCAGCTATCTGGTGCACGAAGCTCAATATTTCATAACAAATTTGGACGAAAATTACAGCCTGATGATTGCATTGATTTTTACTGTCTGGGTTTCTGCTTTATCTTCAAGTGTTGCTCTGCCCTTCTCTGCAGCTGTGGTGAGTTCAGTGTCTTGAAAGTGACCAGAGTTACTTTAACAGCTGTACTTTTTTATTATATAGATATATATTTTTTAATACTATTTTTATAATTTTCACAATAATCATACTGCATATGTTTCTCCCTATCCAGAAAGCATGTAACCTTACGGCGACCTTGTGTCGAAATTTTATTTTTATTGTCACGAAAATGTTTTTACTAAAAACCTTTTTTCAACGAAACAAAAATGTTGCAGTTTCAAACCTTTCATCCAAAAAGGATTAAAAATCATTTTTTAAAGCTTTTTTTAAAAAAGCATTGTCTCTTAGGTCCATTTGCGTTATAGCTGAAGTCACACTAGCGATGGGATCAAAATGCATTGTTCATTAAAATTTCATGACAAAGGTGGATTTTAGCTGAGCATACAAGACGTTGCGAAAAAAAACCTTATAATTACCTGGATTTAAGATTATTTTCACCTTAAGACTAGCTTTATTAAAAGATTTTTTCATGCTTGAAAACCCTAAGTCAATTTCGATTTAAGATTTTTATATAGAAGGTTGTTTTCCAAGGTTTTGGATGAGGATAATGTGCGTAGAATAGAGCAGATTGTCACAGACCTCGTTTTAAGGTTAGTAGGTTAACACGTAAATCGTATAAAAACCCTTTTTAGGCTAACCGACTTTGTGCAGGATTTCGCAGTTTTTGACTTTGTCATGTAAAAAAACTATGTTAATTTAAACTTTAGTAAAATTTATCGATATTATATTCATAACTGGACTCAGACGAGTGAATTTGATCAATATTGGCATTATTTGTATGTAATATTTACAAATAATAAGTCAAAACATACCTTGCACAAAGTAGCCCCCAAGTGGGGCTACTTTGTGCAGCGATAGGAATTCAGTTTAATAATCATGTTTTTAGTAAAATATTGATATAAAATTGTTAAAAAAGTTAATTGTTGACATTTTTAATAACAAAAACATCAAGATATGTAAAGATATTAGTTTGAAAATAATTTTCAGCGTTAAAAAACCATTTTTTATAAAGAATTTTTTCTTAAAAAGAATGTTTATTTCAAAACATTTGAGTTTAAACAAAAGGAAACCATATACATTTTTGAACATTGAAATGGATGAAATTTCAAAAATAATAATTATTACATATTCATTAACATTTATAATATTGATAAATTTGAACATAACATGCTTGAATGAACATGACAGAACTTGCTCTTCAGTTTCTGTCAAAATCACCTGATGTCCTATAAAATATATTTTTATGTGTTAAATCGTTTGATTAATTCATTAGAAAAATCTTTGTAGAAGAAAAATAATAGTTTACCAGCACGTTTCACGTGTTTCTTGTGAATTTTATTAGAGATAGTATTTCTGTGGATTTTGTACTTCCGAGAAGCTTCTGCAATCGACATACCACCAGCAACTGCTTGCAAACATTGTTGCAGCTTTTCTAAAGTGTAATCACGGTAGTTTCTCGTTCCAGGTATTTTTTTATAACGTCTGACCATTTTTCTGTCGAAAAAAAAAACGAATGAAACTTTGCACAAAGTAGCCCCAAAGTGCATTTTTTTTCATTTTCCGTTTATTTGTTATTAATTTTCAAATTTTTTTAACGCTAACATGATATAATTGTTTATTAATATATAAATAAAAAATTTTGCACTTACGACAATTGTTTTATCAACGTCTTTGCATTTCACAGCTAAAGTTTCCACGCACACTTTTCGACATCCGACGTCCTCGGAAAGTTGTTGACATTGGATGAACGAAACACACTCTGAGATTGTTTTAAAATTCGAAAAAATGTTTGTAGTAATAGAAGAGACTTCTATTTTCAAATTCCACACATTTTTAAAGTGAAATAAACATAATACTGAATAGCAGCACTTGAAAAATGCCAAATTCGAATTGGCACAAAGTAGCCCCCGCTGCACAAAGTAGCCCCGAATGACGGTACATTAAAATGTTCTTCCTAAGTGAAAATAAACTTCATTTTGCTATCTGTGTACTGATCACACTGACTTATAGTTTTACATTAAATTTATACAATCTATTTCTCTATATAAAGAATGTAAAAATGATTCATTCTGTTTTAGATGGAACTAATCAATGAAAAATATGATAATTGCTCTCCAATCATATATGCTTTATCGCTTGGAGCTTGCATTGGAGGTAAGATTTTACAGCATGAGGTTGTTTAGTGCACGTCTCACGTATGTTTTACTTATTTATTTATCAGAGGTAATATAATGCTTGTATGCCAAAAATTCGGCCCCTTCCATGTGTATTTCCCCAGATCTCGGATAGTGTTTAAAAAAAATAAATAAATAAATTGACTCAATTATAAAAACGGTCGTACAAAGATAATTCTAGGTAAAAAAATAATTCTGAAAATTACTTATTGCTTTTCATCATTTTATTTAAAAAGAGTTTTAAAATTTTTAAATAGTAAAAATCCACATTTCCTTCAAATTACGCATCTTAAAATGGTAAGAAAGATTTGTAAACTTCACTAATCAAAGTTTTCTTCTTTAAATAAATAATTATCAAAAAAATATTTTTTGAGTGAAATTTAGAATAATAATGTTTTATTATTGTATAAAAAAATTTCCGAAATTATTCAGAACTTTCGGAGATATTGGGAAATATGTGAAAAGTGAAAATAATATTAACGAGACCAAATTTTAATCGCTCTTCTTATCAGGAACATATTTTTGGATTTATGACTACTAATGTTCAATTCCGTAGCCTTGGAATTTTGAACCCAATCCAGAAGACAAGGGAACTCCTGGATCAAATATTCGGAGAAATTTGCCTTGATTGGAGGGCTTTTTGATTAAATTAACCCGTATTTGCTTTACATGGAGAAGGAAACCGCGAAAACCTTCTATTGTTAGCCTGACGGCAAGAGGACTCTAACCCATGATCCGTCTACCACAGAAGATATCGTATGTCAACTGTGTGGTCGGTACGAGCCGTGTGCGGAATTCGTATAGACCAGCCATTGCTGCGGGCTCCATTTTATTTCATTGAAAGTTCGAGTTTCTCAGTCAGTGATAATTTTTTAAGTCAGTGATAAACAGCTCTGACATTTAGTTCGTGAAAATCGAATTATTAGATTTAAAAAAAATATTTACTACTTCCAAAAGGATATTAAAACTACTTTAATTATTCACAAACGCCCTTTAAGAATTTGTTTTTATCTCTTAAATTTTAAAACGTCTTGTTTTATTCTTTTCTTTCAGTGAACGGGAGTCTGTTAGGAGGTGTCTCGAATATTTTGAGTTCTGGAATAGCTGAACACCACGGTTTTCGTTTCTCTTATTTGGATTTTTTGAAGTATGAATTTAAAAATACTAAATTAATGAATTTTAAGCATTTGAAATTTTTAGTTTTAAGTTGTTGTATTTATATATAACCACAGTTTACGTTAATGGTATCTGATTTAATTGCAATTGGACTCTAATCAATTAAACTTAATAATTTCTAATAATTTGTCTCTAATAATACATTTTCTTGATACTATACATTATTATAAGAAAGCTAGTAAAAACCCAAATAATACGATATGTAAAGCAAATAATATATAGTAAAATACACGATATAAATGCAGAAGAGCTAATGTTTCCGAAAAAAATATGAAAAAAAAAGTAGATAATCATACAGGTTATTCACAGCAGAGGTTGAATGAAACTTAAGAAAAGCCAATTTGTTTTGTCTGATGCATCTTAATTTTCCCGGTCGAATTATAAAGTAAAATTTTTCAATAATAATAATAAACAGATAGTATTTTAATTTTTTTATGTTTATATCAGAAACTATGTTCGTTAATTGATTTTAAATGCAAAATAAGATGTATCACTTACTTGTACAAACTCACAAGTAAGGTTTATACTTTACGATACATAAGATTAAAAATGACAAAATTATGTAAATATAAATATTCCAAAGTATAAGTTTTGACAAAGAAATTCGCAAAAATTAGCAAGGTTTCAACAAACAATCAAAATATAAATTATTGATGTCAAAAACAATTGTAGTAGCATTTAAAATTGAAAATGAAACACGTGCTATATTTTTCTTTCTAAGAAATTGCTTTGCTCCTTTGAAACTTTTTTCCATCTGAAAAAACACTTCTCGAAACATCATGCTCAAAAACGTGAGCATTTTAAGAATGAAGTTCTATTTAAAGGGCAAAAAAAGGAAAGTGTATTATGAGTACTAGTTTTCTTATTATTTTTACATGTATGTCAATCCTTTTCACACATTTCACTAAGCAGTATAGTGACCCGGAATTGATCCCGTTCTTAACTCTATGAGGCTGCAAGCACACAAGTTTTTTGTTCCTCAATGAAATAGATACCCCACAAAAACAAATTGAAAGAAATGTTATATTCCACGAGAACAAATTGAAATATAAGGCTTTCTGTATTCTTATTCTTCATAAATCTATCAATCCTTTTCTCCCTCTTTGCTGATCGTTAAATAAAAAAATAAGAATAGAGAAGAAAAAAAAAATTAAAAAAAAAAAAAAGACGTCGTATAACCGATAATTTATGTTGTTTTGAGACCGTTTTGGTGACTTAAGTTTCGTTTCTCTCAGCGGCACAAAAAATAAATAGAAATAGTTCTACTAAAAAAAAAATAAAAAAAACATTTACAAGGTAAAAAAATTTATTTATTTAAAATTGAAACCAAAAATTGAAGTGAAAAACTTACAAAAGAAAAGGAAAAAAAAAGGGGGGGGGGTAAGTAGGTAGGTATTTTATTTACGTCGCACTGGAGATGCATTATGAACTATTTCATTTTATAACCGTCGTTGAACAGCCGACCTAAATATTTGGGTTTACGACTACTAATATTAAACCTCGTTGCCTTGTAACTTTAAACCTAATCCAGAAGACAAGGAAACTCCTGGATAAAGTATTCCGAGAAATTTGCCTTCCTGGAGGACTTTTTGATGGAACTAACCCGCATTTGGGTTATATGGTGAGGAAAACCACGAAAACTTCCCGTGGTTAGCCTGACGGAAAGGGGATTCTAACCCATGATCCATCTACCGCGGATGATATTTTCACGTCAACACTGTGGTTGGTGCAATCTGGATGCGGAATTCGTATCAATCAGTCATCGCTAAGATACGATCCCGGTTCACCTCATTGGAAGGCGAACCCTCCATCCACTGAGAAATAACGGCTTACAATGAGCTATTGGCGACGTTCTGGGAAATACCCTGAATAGGATCGGAAGACATGCCAGCACTATTTTGATGCTCTACAGGGGTGATGCTCCCCCGCTTTGGTAGACCGACGACCTGCGCGCGACGGCGAGCACTTTACGGTAGAACAATTTAAGGAGAACCGATAATCTAGTACGGGGCTGATCAAAGTGGTCCCCCATCCGCTTATTGACTGCCGCCACTGATGCTTGACTTTAATGTTCATCTGGAAACCGTGCCTTTACGATCAGCCCAATGCGGGACAAAATAAATAAATAAATAAATAAATAAAAAAAATTAAGGAGAAATTAAAAGATGGGAAAAAACTAAAGGTCTCATTTTGATGATGTCATCCTGTGAACTGAAGATTCCACGGGGTGGCTGAAACAGTTTCGATTAAAGTTACGTTCGTTAGCTTTTTTTTTCTTTCGTTGTTGCATAACCGAACTAATTTATCACAGCCTAGCTTAAAAATGGACTGCTGTGACTGCAACGAAACGGCAACGAACGAGAAATTCATAAACGGTGTTTTGCTGTATTTATTTGCTGATTAATTAAAATTTCGAATTTTAAAAACAAAAATTTTTTAATAGAGGTAAATTTAAAGGTTGTTTTTTAATATAAACGTAAAAAATTGTAAAATGAATATCTTTGAGCGTTTGCCAAAATTTTTATTCTCTAAAAAATGAAACAGATTTGATTATTTTGACGCAGCTACCGACACGGTAATCTTCCCGGAAACTTTTTCAAAAATGAAACCACAAATAATTATACAGTTATCACAAACTAATATTTCATTAGTTGTGAAGAGAAAACAAATATGCTATCAAGAATTGACGAATTGAAATTGAGGAAAGCAGGATTAAAATTATCAAAATCTGTTTCCTTGTCTAAAGTGTTTTTCTAGTCTTAGTTTTCATCAAGCAGGTTTTGGTGTTTTTAAATGACACCTTCCACGTCTGTGATTTGGCCAAGTTTTAATTTATAGCAATTTTGTTTTCTCGTGTGTATTTTTTTACTTTATTTTAACACTGGACCACCTTAAATATTAAAAACATAAATTAATTAAAAAAAATATTGTTTAGAAAAAAAATTTAAAACCTAACGTTTAATTTAGAATAGGTTTTCCAATCATGATGTTGGCAACGACTGTATCAATGGTCTATCTACTAATTTGTCATATCTGGCTTGAATGGAACGACTGAAGCAGCGCCACCTTCAGAGTTTTCATATACATTTATCATGCTGATCGATGTTAGATATACTTTTTAGAAAATATTTTAATTTATTATTTTGTGTAATAAATGTTGTTTTGTATTGTTTTCATTTATTTCCGCATTAAATTCAATTTACTCTCATTATGGCTCCAGAGACAACGAAGAGCCACCATTTTCCAAGCTTCTTTTGAAAGAGGTTGCTCAAATTGCATTGTCCGTTAAACTTCCAAGACAAGGTGGATTTTAGGTGAGCAAGACTTTGCGGAAAGAAACCTTATAATTACCTAGATTTAATATTATTTTCACTTTGAGACTAGCTTTATTAAAGGATTTTTCCACGCTTCAAAACCCAAAGTCAACCTGGATGTAAGGTTTTTATATAGAAGATTGTTTTCCAAGGTTTTGGATTTGGGTTATGTCCGTAGAGCGTAGAATAAAACAGATTGTCTCAGATCTCGTTTTAAGGTTAGAAAGTTTACACATAAACCGCATAACAAACCTTTTAAGGTTTACATTGAAAGGTTTTTGCTGAGTTTAAATAAATTTTATTTTGTGATCTGGNAGTGGATAACAATTGTAAAAAATGAGTGAAAACAATCCCACGGACAATGCGACGGATTTAAGGTTATGTCAAGGTATGTCTCTTGTGGATATCAATTGATTGTTAGGTTTTCTCTTCTGAAATTACATTATGACGCATTCACATACATTATTAATACAAATGCATTTTCCCGGGCGAGACGATGAGGCAATCACAAGCACTTCCACTGGTTCAAGAGGTCCACGAAGGAAAAATGCACAATACCGTGATTACAGAGCACGGAAGCGAGCGGAACAGGAAAAAGAGTCGTTGAATAGAACTAGTGATCCTTCTATGACTGCTGATTCTTCTACAATTAACGTCGCAGGTTACGAAGTTTAACTTCTTCCGCTCGGAGGTACTCCACGCACTATTTTTTTATTTTTATATGTATGCCAATCCTTTTCACACATTTCAGGGAACAGTGACCCGGAATCAATCCCGTTCTTAACTCTATGAGACTGCAAGCACACAAGTTTTTTGTTCCTCAATGAAATAGATACCCCACGAGAACAAATTGAAATATAAGGCTTTCTGTATTCTTAATTTTCATAAATCTATCAATCCTTTTCTCCCTCTTTGAAGTTTTTTAAATAAAAATAAGAATAGAGAAAAAAAAGGAAGGGGAAAAAAAAAAAAACATAGTATAACCGTTAATTTATGTTGTTTTGAGCCCGTTTTGGTGACCTAAGTTTCGTTTCTCTCAGCGGCACGAAAAAATAAATAGAAATAGTTCTACTGAAGAAAAAAAAACATTTGCAACAAGGATAAAATTTTTTATTTATTTAAAGCTTAAACCAAAAATTAACACAAGTGAAATACGTACAAAAAAAAGGGGGGAAGGTAAGTAGGTAGGTATTTTACTTACGTCGCGCTAGAGAAGCGCAATGAACTATTTCATTTTACAGCCGACCTAATTATTTGGGTTTACGACTACTAATATTAAATTATCAAAATCTGTTTCCTTGTCAGTCTTAGTTTTCATCAAGCAGGTTTTGGTGTTTTTAAATGACACCTTCCACGTCTGTGATTTGGCCAAGTTTTAATTTATAACAATTTTGTTTTCTCGTGTGTATTTTTTTACTTTATTTTAACACTGGACCACCTTAGATATTGAAAACATAAATTAATTTAAAAAAATATTGCTTAGAAAAAAAATTTAAAACCTAACGTTTAATTTAGAATAGGTTTTCCAATCATGATGTTGGCAACGACTGTATCAATGGTCTATCTACTAATTTGTCATATCTGGCTTGAATGGAACGAGTGAAACAGCGCCACCTTCAGAGTTTTCATATACATTTATCATGCTGATCGATGTTAGATATACTTTTTAGAAAATATTTTAATTTATTATTTTGTGTAATAAATGTTGTTTTGTACTGTTTTCATTTATTTCCGCATTAAATTCAATTTACTCTCATTATGGCTCCAGAGACAACGAAGAGCCACCATTTTCCAAGCTTCCTTTGGAAGGAGGTTGCTCAAATTGCATTGTCCATTAAACTTCCAAGACAAGGGGGATTTTAGGTGAGCAAGACTTTGCGGAAAGAAACCTTATAATAACCTAGATTTAATATTATTTTCACTTTGAGACTAGCTTTATTAAAGGATTTTTCCACGCTTCAAAACCCAAAGTCAACCTGGATGTAAGGTTTTTATATAGAAGATTGTTTTCCAAGGTTTTGGATTTGGGTTATGTCCGTAGAGCGTAGAATAGAACAGATTGTTTCAGATCTCGTTTTAAGGTTAGAAAGTTTACACATAAAGCACATAACAAACCTTTTAAGGTTTACATTGAAAGGTTTTTGCTGAGTTTAAATAAATTTTATTTTGTGATCTGGAAATTAGATTCACCTTATTTTCAAAATTTTTTAAGAAGCGAAATAAAAATTTTAGAAAATATGAAATAAAAGTTAAATTTGGCTGGAAAAGTATCAGAGGTCAATAGTTTAAAATTGTAAACAAAAATAAATTTAAAAAAATGAATTAATAATAGAAAAAAAAACTAAAAAACTTTTGCAAAATATTCTGCGCAAAATTTTATAAAATTAGATTAAAACATAAATCTTATTTTAAACAAAATTAATTTTATTTTTATTTTAATGTAATCCTTAAATTATATTACTGAAGTAGAAGACAAAGTGAAAGCAAAAAACAGGGAGTGTTATAACGATTTTTTTTACGTAAGCATGGGAGGGAGGCTTCTGATTTATTTATTTTTCTAACAAGAAGGGAGAAAGAAATTGGCAAAAATATGCAGACATAATACACTGGTGTAAGAAATTAAGTGGATTTGCAGACTTGGTCGATCATCTCTGGAACTACTGGGCCTATTTTATTGAAATTTGATAATTACATGCATTGATACAATACAAAACAAATAACCATTCAACAATTGTAATACGCACGCATGATCGCACGTAACACTCGTTGGAGTCGGAAAGTATGAAATTGCCAGAGGACAATTCAGGCCAATTGCCACAGGAAATGATAAAATGACTTATTTCACGTATGAAATAACGCCTGTGTAGCTGCAAGAGGGGACCATAACCCTTATTAACCTAATTTTTTTTTAAATTCTGCAAATGCTGTTTCATACCTTCAGATTCCAACGAGTGTTAAGCACGATCATGCGTGTGTATTACAATTGTTGTATGGTTATTTGTTTTGTAATGTATCAATGCATGTACATATCAAATTTTATAATCGGTCCAGTAGTTCTAGAGATCGTCGACCAAGTCTGCAAATTCTGTTAATTTCTTATACTAGTGCAGGGATGGGCAAACTTTTTTGGTCGAGGGCCGANCAATCAACAATTGTAATACACACACGCATGATCGTACGTAACAAACGTTGGAGTCGAAAAGTATGAAATTGCCAGAGGACAATTCAGGCCAATTGCCACAGGGAATGACAAAATGACTTATTTCACGTATGAAATAACGCCTGTATATCTGCAAGAGGGGACCATACCCCTTATTAACCTATTTTTTTAAAAAAAAAATCTGCAAATTCTGTTTCATACCTTCCGATTCCAACGAGTGTTAAGCACGATCATGCGTGTGTATTACAATTGTTGATTGGTTATTTGTTTTGTATTGTATCAATGCATGTAATTATCAAATTTCATAATCGGTCCAGTAGTTCTAGAGATCGTCGACCAAGTCTGCAAATTCTGTTAATTTCTTATACTAGTGTATTTGAACCCTTTCGATAAAGAGACTTTGAAAATAATTATTCCATTACCGAATAGGAATTGTCTTGATATTGCAGATGCTTCATTATTATTTATTTGGCAATAAATTTACCATACGTATAGAAGATGTAGCAATTGTGTGACTGAACAATGAACAAAAAAAATCTAAAACGGATAGGTTAGTTAAGTATGTATTACAATTGTAATACAGCTGAATATGCACTTAATTACGACATAAAATGCACAAGTGACACCTTAAATCTTGAAGCTGACATGTTGTCTACAGATAATCCTGACAATAGTAATTGATATAAATAATGGAACCCATTATTTACATCTTTTGCAATAAGATGAATTTCCTATAGTCCAACAAAACGATAATTTAATTGGAAATCTTTTGTTCAACTTAACAGCATTTTTTGTTTACATAAAAAGGGTTTTACCAAAATTGTCGCATTTTCTTTAGGAGAACAAATTATTTAAAATTACTCATGAAAAGTTCGGTCCTCTTGGGATGCAAAAACTATAAATCACTTTGAGAAGTATTACTTCCCAATTTTACCTTGGCCGCAGCTGGGCTCAGAATTGGCTCAATATGAGTCCTATATAAATATGCCCCAAGAGATCAATATTGGGATGTCTTGGTTTTTTATAATGGTCCTTTATAGGGCCAATATCGGTCTATATACGGCCAGTATAGATTGAATAATGAATATAAAATATCGGATGAATCTGAATTGGCTCAATATGAGTCCTATATGAACATGCATCAAGAGACCAATATTGGGATGTCTAGATTTTTTAATATTGGTCCTTTATAGGGCCAATATGAGTCCTATATGAACATGCATCAAGAGACCAATATTGGGATGTCTAGACTTTTTAATATTGGCCCTTTATAGGGCCAATATCGGTCCATATACGGCCAATATAGATTGAATAATGAATATAAAATGGGGTCAATTTGACAACTCTATATAGGGCTTATATTGGTTGTAAAGTGGCAGTAAAATATCGGTCGAATCGGAAAATTCTGTAGATGTTCAATATCAGAAAAATAACGGTCCTTTGAACCCTTACTGAGTTATGATTCGTGAATATTGATCCAATGAGAGCCCAAGATATTTTGCTGCCAGGGTTATAAGACATTACAATTTTTAATAAACCTTGCAATACTTATCAAATAAATAAAAAATCTAAAAAAAACAAAAACGATTTGGTTTGCTTCAGGCAATGCACCCAGTCGACAAAACGTTCGAAATAATTGCAATAGATAGTATAGGTCTTTAATAATTGATCATCTTACTCAATATATGTGGTCATTTGCGCCCAATTCTATTTCAACAGAAACTTACGTTAACTTTTACACCATATCTCCTAAAAGAATTCAGAGAGATAGAAACACAGCATTTCTTCTCGTTTTTTTAAAAAAATCGAAAACATTGTAAAATAAAACAATTTTTAAAGACAAACTATAGACTGAAAACTAATGGAAATATTTAACAATTAAGACAAATGATTGTAACGCGTTTAAAATGCAGAATTAATAATTTTTCTAAAAAATTTTTCATGACTTTAATTATTTAAAGAAGTAACTGAATAATATAATTTGACTAAAATTCCACCTGTTTACTTAATGTTTGGCGTTGTCCCATTTGCACACCCATTATCGGAAGAAATTTACTCACCAATGGAAGAATCTTCAAAAATTGTAGTTGACAGAATAAAACAATATCATAAAAAAATAAAATCTATTATGATGCTAGATGAAAAGTAAAATCTATTATGCTTATTCAATTTTCCCCTAACGATACAGTAAAGTATGAAGATTTTAAATACCCAATACCAAAAAACTTACTCCTAATTTTAATGGACCTTACATAATTCTTGAAAAATTTCTGCGAAGGTACCACCCACCTGACAAATTGAAATTATTTCATGAGTAATAAATAACCGTAATAATTTAAATACTAATATGATTTACTATTATAAATAGAGTTTGGAGGCCGGGATAGCCTGATTGGTAGGGCCCTGAGCCCATGTCCAAGAGTTCGTGACTTCGATCCCAGATCGGCCAAAGACTCCCCGTGTAGTAAAATGGTGTCTGAAGCTCGTTAAATCTGTCGAGTCACAAAGTCCTCTATGTTCCCATAACAAATCAATACCTCTGGAGGTACTGATCCAGGAGTTTCCTTGTTTTCTGGATTGGTTCAAATTTACGAAGGCTTTCTGAGTTGGACATGAATTGTCGAAAACCCAATTGAGTCGGCTGTTCAACGACGGAAATAAAATAGAGTTTATTTAAAATACTTATTTTCCCTTTAATGTATATTTTATATCAAATTTAATGGTTTTTCGTTGTTGTTAAATTTAACTTGCCTTTGAAAAATAACTAAGTTTAACATAGCATGGTTCTGATCGGATGAACAAATTATTGTCATCTTTTTCTGGAAGATCAAAACATTCAAATTTTTTACGAGTTCAGCGTTTACCCCTATCTGTTATGGGGCGATGTTTAATATTCCTTCTCTCTGAGGTCAACACCACAAATCGAGTTATGTGGCCCTGGCTAGAGATCGGGAGTTAAAATAAAGAAAAGCTTTGTGCCCAATATTTTTATTATTATTAAATAGCACACGGACAAACATAAATTTGAATAATTACGAGAAGGGAGGAAAAAGAAAGATAGCTTGAATATACGATAAAATTGACACAAAGAAAACACGTCGAAAAATATTATTATTTGCACGATTCGTATTAAAAAGATCGGGATTTTAAAATACACGTAGAAATCTGATCGAAACGATTGACAAGTAGGTTGGATTAACACTGAAATAGACAATTTGAGATTACAAATTCGAAGCTAACGCATCATAATTTCGTATTATTAAAAATATTAGGATTTAAAAAATTATGAAAATTTGTAGGTATTAGGTAGGTACTTTATTTACATCGCACTAGAGCTGCACAACGGGCTTTTGGCGACAGTTTGGTAAACATCCCTGAAGATGATCCGAAAGCATGCTATCGCAAATTTGGTCCGCTGCAGAGGTGATACTTGTAGTGTTTTCAATATAACGCGTTCTTTCAATTTAACTTTCAACGAAACAAACAGCAAATGAATTGGAAGACTCCACAAGCTTACTATAATGCTGACCCAAAATAAAAGAAACGGAACTACCTTAAACTATCATAACCAAATAGATATTACTCAAAACATGGCAAACCTTACACTTTATTTATGCTGTTGATTTTGATAAATTTGTTTTCGGCTCATGACCTGTTAGAATTTATAAATTAAAGTAAACTCTTATGAATGGTAAAATTACGTTTCAATGTAACTCAGTAATAACATAATAATATAAATTAGTACATAAATACATACACAGTATATAAATTTAAACACAAATCACAATTGGCGAAATAGGCTACAGGTAGCATAGAGCAGAACTCTCTACCTATGACAAGATTTCACATGCTTTCACCATTAACTTGTGGAGAGTCATCGAAGGTAGTACGTTAGTTTATGTCTTGATTTTCTACTAGATTAAAATCTTTCAATTTAGGTAACTGTATGCAACTGAAAACTACATTATGCAGTTCTAAAAGAAAATTTCATAAGAATTTTAAAAACATTTTTAACTCTTAAATAAAAAAAAAAATATTAAGGAAAGAAAAAATATCGTTGTACATTCCTATACAACTGAAAAGAGAAGGAGAGGGAAGGGTCAAAGGGATGGAACCGGTCTACTCCCCAGTTGGAGTATTCGAGCGTTGCGATAGCGACTTATAAAACTTCCTAGAATATGAAGCTTGTTCAAACATTGCCTCGTAAACATATTATAAGCGGAGGCATACTCCGGAAGTTATTCAATCTTTATCCGGTTTTAAGTACGGTAGGTACTTTATTTACGTCGCTCTGGAGCTGCACAATGGTCAATGGGGTATTGGCGACGGTTTGGGATCCATTCCTGAGGATGATCCGAAGACTTGCCACATCAATTATGATTCTCCGCAGAGGGCATGGCTCCTTTTCTTTGGTAGCCCGACGATTTGCGTATGAAGTCGAGCACTTTACAATAGAACAGTATAATGAGGACCGATACCGCGCACCCTCAGTCACTTAGCAGGCTGATCAAAGCGGTCACTTACCCGCTTACTGACCACAGCCAGTGATTCTTGACTTCGGTGTTCTACGGGGAACCGTGTCTTTATGAGTCCACTGTGGGATTCTGGTTTTAGAAAGCTTGTAACTGTTTAAATTAAGGCAATCATCCATAAACTCAAATACAATTGGGTATACTATAGCCTACGTCACAGGTTGTGTTATTCCTACTCCCATGAACGGCATTTTCTGCGAGCCTAACTTCAAGTCACAAATAAACAAACGAAGTGTTTGATCGTTTAAATAGCTGCTCGCCAGATTTTATTGCATTATAAAGAAAAGTAATTGATATTCGATTTTTGATTAATAATTGATTGATTGATTGATTTTATTGAAATTACATACATTTGCTGACTTGTGTGCTCAATATAGGCTTATAAGTCATTGTCAAGTAGAAAATACAGATAGAACAATTCAGAGAAAGACATCACAAAGAATACATCCAGGGTTACGGCGGGATTCGAACCCGCTACCTCCACGCTTAACAGAGCGTTTGGACCAGCGATACCGCTCGGCCAGGGAGGCCCCTTAATAATTGATTTATGTGGATAGTGGCATAGAATTTAGCATTGCGTCATGGTAAATGTTATTCCTACTAAGTGGAAGTAGTTGTGTTTTTTTTATATTATACCCAATTATTGCGATCACAAATACGATACTCTTTAGAGGACAACCCGAAACCTTTATATTTCATAAATGTCACTAGATGGCAGCATCGTTAGAAATAGGCTTATAATTTGAAACTTATGCACGTTCTTTAATACAAAGTGGTGCCTCTTCGCCTCCATTTTCGCATATTCCCGGCTCCAAATATTTTGAAAACTGTGTTATAAGGAATCCAGTTTCAGCTAATTTTAAGCGTTTATAAAAGCTAATTCTTCAGTTGCACAAATTTTTACGAATGAATAACAACAATTTTTATTATTATCAATCTCAAAAAGTACCAATTCCTTTAGCTTTTCCTTTTGATTTGAATAAAGATTCTCACTTCGTATTACTACTGTCACTCGAAAAATGATTTATTAATTTAACATTTTATTAATAACTTTTGATTCTTATTTGTGCTATCAACAATGGAAATAACCAGAAACAGTAAGTTTATATCAGAATCTGTCATTTTGTCAATCTTTACATTTAGAATTGTTAATTTTAGTGTTCTGTAATTTCAATAGTACATTTGTTTTGTTTATTTTTAGTGTCTGTATATACCTTAATATTTTTTGTCTTTTTCGGCTCTTTTAAATTGTAACTTAACGACTCAATCTCTTTTTGATTTACCATTCTTATTAAATTCTGTCAGAGTTCCTTTTTTCCGTCATCACATTATCCTATTTTATTCTTGCCTTTGATATTTTCTTGAATTTCAAATAGTTTATTTCAAGCTTAACTTAATAGGTTGTGCATTAAAGATTAGTTTGAAGGAGTGAATTGAACATTTTGTACTTGTTACTTGTCCTTTGCCCTGCTTCCCTTCTTTGCCTAGTAGTGAACCTGATTGCAGAATTTATGTAGACAATCCTCACTATCTATTTAAAACCAAATTTGTCTGCCACATGAACACAGGGGGAGATTTCTGTATCGTGATCTGTGGCAGAAAAATTGCCAAGTGTTGGAAACTTCTAGGCAATGGCCCTCTGGAAACTAAAAAAAACGTCACAGAAAAAGAACAACTCGAAAGGTATAACTCATAGCCACCCCCAGGCAAACATCTGCATGTTTTTTTAAAAAAAAAATTTGAAAGTTTAAAATCTATTTGGCGCTTGTAGTTGACGCGATGGATCAACAATAGTCAGACAGAGATTTTCAGGGATATATCAGTATCCTTATTAACCCCTTAACTGCGGAGTAAAATTTACGTAATTCACTTCCCAGTGCCACCGTTTTTTGCTCAAGTACACTTTCTTATGCGGTGTTTTGGTGGGGTAAAATGATGCACGCGTTGCAATTTAAAAACAGTTTACTTTTACAAGACAAGAAAAAGGAAAGAAAGAAAATACAAAATTTAAATTAAATAATAAAAGTACAATATAAAAGATGTTAAAACTTAGCTGTTGTATGATAAATCCTGAAACATGGTTGGACACATAAACGAACATCACATTGATTGCACTGATAGAGGGATTCACAAAGAATTTTTTTTCTTGAACGGACGGTACATTTTCGCGATTAATTTTTCTTTGAAGACGTTGATGGAAATAATAAAAAGCACTAAATAAACACGGGAAACGAAAGCGAAAAAAGAATAAACCCAACCTTACTCAAATAGAGACATGCAAGCGATTAATACGATATCACTTTTCCATAACATCCTTTCCCCATTCCCCCTCCTCAAAAATTAGTAATACATTTGCAAAGCAAACACTTTCAAGGTCATTTTACTGCATTCTGAAGTAGGGGGGTGTAGTTCTATTTATACCAGTGCAATGCAAAGTATCTTACTTCGGGAAAGCGTATATATACGCCTGCGGCAGTTAACGCATCGTCTGGCCGAGATGTATATATATGCCTGCGGCAGTTAAGGGATTAAGAAATTTCAGTTATTTTATTATGATTTGGAAAACTTGATGGGAAATGCAAACATAATTTTTCAGAAATGCAGATAATCTTATTAGAAAAATAAATTTTTTATTTTAAAAAATTTTGAAATTTCTTTTTTTTACTGGCATTTTACTGTAAATAATTTCATGGAGATAACAAAATATTAAATTAATTAGATCTAAATATGAATACATGGTTTAAAAAATCATTAAAGGGTGAAAAAAAAGTATTTTAAGTTTGGGAATCCTCTTTACCATTCCACAGAATCCTAAAGTTCCGGCGAAACGCCATTTGGGAACTGTCGATTTAAATCATATGCTTTTTGTCAGTATGCTATTTTTCTGTTTGATACTATGCTTTCTGTTTACATTCTTTGATCATGCTCAAATATTGATGATTTTATTATTGTAACTTTTAGATTTTGTTGAAACATTGCCTGCTGTGAAAGAAGCTATAGATTGGTGTGATTTTTTAGCTATAGACACTGAGTTAACTGGTAAATAAATCTAACTTTTATTAAAATTCTTTTGTTGCAAGCTATATAAGACTGCATATCATAAGGATGCACAGGGGGCCTTGATGTGTAACCCGCAGCAACAGCCTCAACAATCTGGAAAATATAGCCCTCATAGTATAGTATGGCGAACAGTCCATAGTTTGTTTCCTTTAATGTTAATTTTATTTTCTGTGTATTTCGCCATGTCTTGCAACTATAAAATTTATTTATCCAAAGATAATTCCATAAACAATATAACTTTAAGTGAAATTTTATTATTTCATTTAATAATAAAATTAATAATAGTAATGAAATTTTGAATTAAAAATATGTCTTCTTTGAAATTCGATTTCTTACTATTCCCACCATTACGTTCAAGTTTTGTGTTTTGCCTCTTAAAATTACATGCTTATAAATAAAAACTTGTCTACCTAACAGTTCAAAATTTTTCTACTATTATTAAATTACATAATAAAAATTAATCAATATTTACTAAAAGTATTATTCTTCATGCAGCTATCTTTTGATATACGAATTTTATAGTTGTGTGCAAAAATTTTTCAATTTGCTTAAAAAGTTCTTGAGATATGGCGAAATGCACAGAAAATAAAATTAACATTATGGGGTTCAAACTTTGGACCTCTCTCCTGACCAAGCTATGGGGACCATATTTTCCAGACTGCAAGTACTCCCTATATTTTGAGCGCTAGAAATCTGAATCTGTTGCAAAAAAGGTATGTTTCTTCGAGGAAAGTACGTTTTTGAGTGTGATTTTATAACTTAAAATATTGTCTATGTTAATAATTTCACATAAATTGGGTCACCCCTCATGAATCATTAGGATTGAGTCCTAGAACGCAAAGATTAGATCATTAGAACAAATGTTATTCAGAGTAGTCCGTTATTTATTTTGCACATTGTACATCCCTAGTTAGAAGTCTGGGCCTGTGGATATTCTTTAAGGTAATTCGTTGGGTTTTTTAAGCGCTTATGTGTTCATATTATGCTAAATTAGAATTATTATTATGCTAAATTATAAATTTTAGAATCAATTTTGCATTTGAATTTCTTTTAAAATCCAAACCCATTACTTGTGAGAAAGGTGTGATATCAGAATTTATCATTTTGTTTATCATTGATGTTAAATTAGAGAGTGTTGCCATCAGGGCTGCTGCTTTTTGGCTATTACAGTAGGGAACCGATTATCCAGAACGATCTGGACCATCTCTATTCCGGATAACTGATTTTTCTGAATCGCTGCAAAAAGCCTTTTTTTTTATCGTCAAACCGAACTAAAAAAAAATATTAGGAAATAATCTTAAAAAGAAGAAAAAACGATGAAGTAATACAGTAGTGATTATTTCTAAAATGATGGTATGGTAAACATCTTTCAAAAAAGAAAGAAAAATCCTAAAATCTTATGAGGAAAAAAAATTTTTTTTTT
>NC_092206.1:4853055-4870081 GCF_043381705.1 Parasteatoda tepidariorum | reverse complement strand
CTTGCATTTATACACTTGTATTTCAATTTAACTTTGACAAGTTATATTCATCATGAGTCCAGTTATTGTTTGTATTATATACTTGCCTTACACTTGCGTTTCAATTTATCATGACAAGTTATATTTATCGTGAGTTCAGATATAGTTTATATTATATGCTTGCATATATTTGCTTATACTATTATTAATTTGCATTTCATTTTGGTTATGACAAGTTTTATACATTATTAGTTCAGCTATAGTTTAAATTATATCCTTGCTTATTTTATACACTTGCATTTCTATTTAATTATGACAAGTTATATTCATCATTAGTTCAGCTTGATTTATTATATTCTTGCATTTATTATATACTTGCATTTATTATATACTTGCATTTCCATTTAATTATGACAAATTGTGCAATCAGCTATAGTTTGTTTTATCTACTTGCAAATATTATACACTTGCATTTAAATTTAATTATGACAAGTTATATTCATCATTAATTATAGTTTATATTATATACTTGCATGAACTTATGTTATACACTTGCATTTCAATTTATTATGGCAAGTTATATTCATCGTAAGTCCAGCTATAGTTTATATTATAAATTTCTTTTTATTATACACCTGCGTTTCAATTTAATCATTAGTCAAACTATAGTTTATATTATATACTTGCATATATTATACACTTGCACTTCAATTTAATAATGACGAGTAATATTAATCATGAGTCCACCTATAGTTTATCTTATATACTAGCATATACTTGCTTATATTATACACTTGCATTTCAATTTAATTATGACAAGTCATATTCATCATGAGTCCAGTTATTATTCGTATTATTTACTTGCTTATATTATACATTTGCATTTCCATTTGGTTATGACAAGTTATATTCATCGTGTGTCCAGCTATAGTTTATATTATATACTTGCTTATATTATACACTTGCGTTTCAATTTATCATGGCGAGTTATATTAATCGTGTGTCCAGATATAGTTTATATTATATACTTGCATATATATTCTTATATTATTAATTTGCATTTCAATTTCGTTATGACAAGTTTTATACATTATTAGTTTAGCTATAGTTAATATTATATCCTTGCTTATTTTATTCACTTGCATTTCAATTTAATGATGATAAGTTATACTTTTAAGGACTCCAGCTACAGTTTATATTATATTCTTTCATATGCTTAATAATATTTTATACTTTCTGTTCAATTTAATTATGACGAGTTATATTCATCTCGAGTCCAGCTATAGTTCAATTTATGTACTTGCATATATTATACACTTGCATTTAAATTTAATTATGAGAAGTTATATTCATCATTAGTCCCGCTATTGTTTATATTATATACTTGCTTATATTATACATTTGCATTTCAATTTATTATGTCAAGCTACATTCATCATCTGTCCAGCTATAGTTTTTATTATATACCTGCATGTACTTGCTTATATTATACACTTGCATTTCTATTTAATTAGGACAAGTTATATTCATCATTAGTTCAGCTATAGTTTATTATATTCTTGCATTTATTATATACTTGCATTTCCATTTAATTATGACAAATTGTGCAATCAGCTATAGTTCTTTTTATGTACTTGCATATATTACACACTTCCATTTAAATTTAATTATGACAAGTTATATTCATTATTAATTGTAGTTTATATTATATACTTGCATATATTTGCTTATATTATACATTTGCATTTCAATTTAATTATGANCGCATAGTGATCTACCTAATTTGAAAGCAGTAAACTTGCAGTTTCTCCCGCCAAACACAACAGCAAAGTTGCAGCCGATAGACCAGGGTATCATAAAGTGCTTAAACAGTCTTATCGTAAATGTCCTGTCAGAAAAATGATCTTAAATATTGTAAGCATTTGGAAGATTTGTAATTGATAAACATTAATTAAATAATCCGACAATATTTTGAAAGTCCAAACCGAAACTAACGGTAAGTCGAACTTCCGATATGTCGAAGTTTTTCGTCAGTCCCATCAGATTCGAGTTATCGCGAATTCACTGTATATCCTTGCTTATTTTATTCACTTGCATTTCAATTTAATGATGACGAGTTATACTTTTAAGGACTCCAGCTACAGTTTATATTATATACTTTCATATGCTTGATAATATTTTATACTTTCTGTTCAATTTAATTATGACGAGTTATATTCATCTCGAGTCCAGCTATAGTTCAATTTATGTACTTGCATATATTATACACTTGCATTTAAATTTAATTATGACAAGTTATATTCATCATTAGTCCCGCTATTGTTTATATTATATGCTTGCTTATATTATACATTTGCATTTCAATTTATTATGTCGAGCTATATTCATCATCTGTCCAGCTATAGTTTTTATTATATACTTGCATGTACTTGCTTATATTATACACTTGCATTTCTATTTAATTAGGACAAGTTATATTCATCATTAGTTCAGCTATAGTTTATTATATTCTTGCATTTATTATATACTTGCATTTTCATTTAATTATGACAAATTGTGCAATCAGCTATAGTTCTTTTTATGTACTTGCATATATTATACACTTCCATTTAAATTTAATTATGACAAGTTATATTCATTATTAATTGTAGTTTATATTATATACTTGTTTATATTTGCTTATATTATACATTTTCATTTCAATTTATTATTGCGAGATATATTCATCGTCTGTCCGGCTATAGTGTATATTATATACTTGCATATATTTGCTTATATTATACATTTGCATTTCAATTTAATTATGACAAGTTATATTCTTCATGCGTCCAGTTATTGTTCGTATTATATACTTGCTTATATTATACACTTGCGTTTCAATTTATCATGGCTAGTTATATTCATCGTGCGTCCAGATATAAATTATATTCATCGTGCGTCCAGATATAAATTATATTATATACTTTCATATGCTTGATAATATTTTTTACTATCTTTTCAATTTAATTATGACTAGTTATATTCATTTAGAGTCCATTTATAGTTCATTTTATGAACTTGCATGTATTGTACATTTGCATTTAAATTTAATTATGACAATGTATATTTATCATTAGTCCAGCTATAGTTTATATTATATACTTGCATATAAAGTTGCACTTCGATTTAATAATGACGAGTAATCTTAATCATGAGTCCAGCTGTAGTTTATATTATATACTTGCATATGCTTACTTATATTATACACTTCTATTTAAATTTAACTTTGACAAGTTATATTCATCATGAGTCCAGTTATTGTTCGTATTATATACTTGCTTATATTATACACTTGCGTTTCAATTTATCATGGCGAGTTATATTCATCGTGTGTCCAGATATAGTTTATATTATATACTTGCATATATTTGCTTATATTATTAATTTGCATGTCAATTTGGTTATGACAAGTTTTATACATTATTAGTTCAGCTTTAGTTTATATTATATCCTTGCTTATTTTATTCACTTGCATTTCAATTTAATTATGAGGAGTTATACTCTTCAAGAGTCCAGCTACAGTTTATATTATATACTTTCATATACTTGATAATATTTTATACTTGCATTTCAATTTAATGATGACGAGTTATACTCGTCAGGAGTCCAGCTACAGTTTATATTATATACTTTCATATGCTTGATAATATTTTATACTTTCTTTTCAATTTGATTATGACGAGTTATATTCATCTCGAGTCTAGCAATAGTTCATTTTATGTACTTGCATATATTATACACTTGCATTTAAATTTAATTATGACAAGTTATATTCATCATTAGTCCCACTATAGTTTATATTATATACTTGCTTATATTATACATTTGCATTTCAATTTATTATGTCGAGTTATATTCATCGTCAGTCGAGCTATAGTTTTTATTATATACTTGCATGTACTTGCTTATATTATACACTTGCATTTCAATTTATTATGGCAAGTTATATTCATTGTGAGTCCAGCTATAAATTATATTATATACTTGCTTTTATTATACACCTGCATTTCAATTTAATCATTAGTCCAGCTATAGTTTATATTATATACTTGTATATATTATACAATTGCACTTCAATTTAATAATGACGAGTAATATTAATCATGATTCCAGCTCTAGTTTATATTATATACTTTCTTATATTATACACTTGCATTTCAATTTAATTATGACCAGTTATATACTTCATGAGTCCAGCTATAGTTTATATTATATACTTGCATATGCTTACTTATATTATACACTTGCATTTCAGTTTAATTATGACAAGTCATATTCATCATGAATCCAGTTATTATTCGTATTATTTACTTGCTTATATTATACATTTGCATTTCAATTTGGTTATGACAAGTTATATTCAACGTGTGTCCAGCTATAGTTTATATTATATACTTGCTTATATTATACACTTGCGTTTCAATTTATCATGGCGACTTATATTCATCGTGCGTCCAGATATAGTTTATATTATATGCTTGCATATATTTGCTTATATTATTAATTTGCATTTCAATTTGGTTATAACAAGTTTTATATATTATTAGTTCAGCTATAGTTTATATTCTTGTTTATTTTATACACTTGCATTTCAATTTAATTATGAGGAGTTATTCTCTTCAGGAGTCCAGCTACAGTTTATATTATATACTTTCATATGCTTGATAATATTTTTTACTTTCTTTTCAATTTAATTATGACTAGTTATATTCATCTAGAGTCCAGCTATAGTTCTTTTTATGAAGTTGCATGTATTGTACACTTGCATTAAAATTTAATTATGACAATGTATACTCATCATTAGTCCAGCTATAGTTTATATTATATACTTGCATTTATTATAAAGTTGCACTTCAATTTAATAATGACGAGTAATCTTAATCTTGAGTCCAGCTATAGTTTATATCCTTGCTTATTTTATAAGCTTGCATTTCAATTTAACTATGAGGAGTTATACTCTTCAGGAGTACAGCTACAGTTTATATTATATACTTTCATATGCTTGATACTTGCTTATATTATATACTTGCATTTCAGTTTAATTATGACAAGTTATATTCTTCATGAGTCCAGCTGTAGTTTATATTATATACTTGCGTATGCTTACTTATATTATACACTTGTATTTAAATTTAACTTAGACAAGTTATATTCATCATGAGTCCAGTTATTGTTCGTATTATATACTTGCTTATATTATACACTTGCGTTTCAATTTATCATGGCGAGTTATATTCATCGTGTGTCCAGGTATAGTTTATATTATATACTTGCATATATTTGCTCATATTATTAAATTGCATTTCGATGTGGTTATGACAAGTTTTATAAATTTTTATTTCCGCTATAGTTTATATTATATCCTTGCTTATATCATACACTTGCATTTCGATTTAACTATGAGGAGTTACACTTTTCAGGAGTACAGCTACAGTTTATATTATATACTTTCATATGCTTGATAATATGTTTTACTTTCTTTTCAATTTAATTATGACTAGTTATATTCATCTAGTGTAGCTATAGTTCTTTTTATGAACTTGCATGTATTGTACACTTGCATTTAAATTTAATTATGACAAGTTATAATCATCATTCGTCCCGCTGTAGTTTATATTATGTACTTGCATATATTATACACTTGCATTTAAATTTATTTATGACAAGTTATATTAATCAGGAGTCCAGCTATAGTTTATATTATATACTTGCTTTTATTATACACCTGCATTTCAATTTAATCATTAGTCCAGCTATAGTTTATATTATATACTTGTATATATTATACAATTGCACTTCAATTTAATAATGACAAGTAATATTAATCATGATTCCAGCTCTAGTTTATATTATATACTTGCTTATACTTTCTTATATTATACACTTGCATTTCAATTTAATTATGACCAGTTTTATACCTCATGAGTCCAGCTATAGTTTATATTATATACTTGCATATGCTTACTTATATTATACACTTGCATTTCAATTTAGTTATGACAAGTCATATTCATCATGAATCCAGTTATTCTCGTATTATTTACTTGCTCATATTATGCATTTCAATTTGGTTATGACAAGTTATATTCATCGTGTGTCCAGCTATAGTTTATATTATATACTTGCTTATATTATACACTTGCGTTTCAATTTATCATATCGAGTTATATTCATCTTGTGTCCAGATATAGTTTATATTATATACTTGCATATATTTTTTTTATATTATTAATTTGCATTTCAATTTTGTTATGACAAGTTTTTTACATTATTAGTTTAGCTATAGTTTATATTATATCTTTGCTTATTTTATACACTTGCATTTCAATATAATTATGAGGAGTTATACTCTTCAGGAGTCCAGCTACAGTTTATATTATATACTTTCATATACTTGATAATATTTTATACTTGCAATTCAATTTAATGATGACAAGTTATACTTTTAAGGAGTCCAGCTACAGTTTATATTATATACTTTCATATGCTTAATAATATTTTATACTTTCTGTTCAATTTAATTATGACGAGTTATATTCATCTCGAGTCTAGCTATAGTTCATTTTATGTACTTGCATATATTATACACTTGCATTTAAATTTAATTATGACAAGTTATATTCATTAGTCCCGCTATAGTTTATATTATATACTTGCTTATATTATACATTTGCATTTCAATTTATTATGTCGAGCTATATTCATCGTCAGTCCAGCTATAGTTTTTATTATATACTTGCATGTACTTGCTTATATTATACACTTGCATTTCAATTTAATTATGACAAGTTATATTCATCATGAGTCCAGTTATTGTTCGTATTATATACTTGCTTATATTATACATTTGCATTTCAATTTAGTTATGACAAGTTATAATCAATGTATGTCCAGCTATAGTTTATATTATATACTTGCTTATATTATACACTTGCGTTTCAATTTATCATGGCGAGTTATATTCATCGTGTGTTCAGTTATAGTTTATATTATATGCTTGCATATATTTTCTTCTATTATTAATTTGCATTTCAATTTGGTTATGACAAGTTTTATACATTATTAGTTCAGCTATAGTTAATATTTTATCCTTGCTTATTTTATACACTTGCAATTCAATTTAATTATGAGGAGTTATATTCATCATTAATTATAGTTTATATTATATACTTGCTTATATTTGCTTATATTATACATTTTCATTTCAATTTAATTATGACAAGTTATATTCATCATGACTCCAGTTATTGTTCGTATTATATACTTGCTTATATTATACATTTGCATTTCAATTTAGTTATGACAAGTTATAATCAATGTATGTCCAGCTATAGTTTATATTATATACTTGCTTATATTATACACTTGCGTTTCAATTTATCATGGCGAGTTATATTCATCGTGTGTTCAGTTATAGTTTATATTATATGCTTGCATATATTTTCTTCTATTATTAATTTGCATTTCAATTTGGTTATGACAAGTTTTATACATTATTAGTTCAGCTATAGTTAATATTTTATCCTTGCTTATTTTATACACTTGCAATTCAATTTAATTATGAGGAGTTATATTCATCATTAATTATAGTTTATATTATATACTTGCTTATATTTGCTTATATTATACATTTTCATTTCAATTTAATTATGACAAGTTATATTCATCATGACTCCAGTTATTGTTCGTATTATATACTTGCTTATATTATACATTTGCATTTCAATTTAGTTATGACAAGTTATAATCAATGTATGTCCAGCTATAGTTTATATTATATACTTGCTTATATTATACACTTGCGTTTCAATTTATCTTGGCGAGTTATATTCATCGTGTGTGCAGATAAAGTTTATATTATATACTTGCATATATTTGCTCATATTATTAAATTGCATTTCAATTTGGTTATGACAAGTTTTATATATTTTTAGTTCAGCTATAGTTTATATTATATCCTTGCTTATTTTATACACTTGCATTTCAATTTAATTATGAGGAGTTATACTCTTCAGGAGTACAGCTACAGTTTATATTATATACTTTCATATGCTTGATATTATTTTTACTTTCTTTTCAATTTAATTATGACTAGTTATATTCATCTAGTGTAGTTATAGTTCTTTTTATGAACTTGCATGTATTGTACACTTGCATTTAAATTTAATTATGTCAAGTTATATTCATCGTTCGTCCCGCTGTAGTTTATATTATATACTTGCTTATTATGCATTATGCGACATTTGCATTTCGATTTATTATGGCGCGTAGTATTCATAGTCAGTCCAGCTATAGTTTGTATTATTTACTTGCATATATTTGCTTATATTATACACTTGCATTTCAATTTATTATGGCAAGTTATATTCATCGTGAGTCCAGCTTTAGTTTATATTATATACTTGTATATATTTGCTTATATTATACATTTGCATTTCAATTTGGTTATGACACGTTTTATATGTTATTAGTTCAGCTATAGTTTATATTATATCCTTCCTTATTTTATACACTTGCATTTCAATTTAATTATGAGGAGTTATACTCTTCTGGAGTCCAGCTACAGTTTATATTATATACTTTCATATGCTTGATAATATTTTTTACTTTCTTCTCATTTTAATTATGACTAGTTATATTTATCTAGAGTTCAGCTATAGTTCATTTTATGAACTTGCATGTATTGTGCACTTGCATTTAAATTTAATTTTGACTAGTTATATTCATCATTAGTCCCGCTATAGTTTATATTATATACTTGCTTATGTTATATATTTGCATTTCAATTTATTATGGCGAGTTATATTCATCGTCTGTCCAGCTATAGTTTATATTATATACTTGCATGTACTTGCTTATATTATACACTTGCATTTCAATTTATTATGGCAAGTTATACTCATTCTGAGTCCAGCTATAGTTTATATTATATACTTGTATATATTTGCTTCAGGGTTGGGTTTTTNACATTTTCGACATTTTTGACAGTGAGGTTTTTGACATGACGGTTTAAACCATGGTTTAAACTGTCAAAAACTGTCACATGTCAAAAACCTGCCAACCCTGATTTGCTTATATGATGCATTTGCATTTTAATTTGGTTATGACAAGTTATATTAATCAGGAGTCCAGCTGTAGTTTATATTATATACTTGCTTTTATTATGCACCTGCATTTCAATTTAATCATTAGTCGAGCTAAAGTTTATATTACATACTTGCATATATTATACACTTGCACTTCAATTTAATAATGACGAGTGATATTGATCATGAGTCCAGCTCTAGTTTATATTATTGTATCTTCTTTCCAAAATCTGGTTTGTTCTGTCTTCGGATGAGCGAGGTAGTCCAGCTTGAGGTAGTCCAGCTCATATCACTATTTCGTCTTTTTTTCATAAAGAGTTAGGTTTTATTTTAGTGTTGTTTTTCTATAACTCCGTAGGAATCAAACCACAGTTATTAATGTTTTTATGTTATAATTTAATAATTTTTCTATCTAAATTATATCTTTTTAATTAATAATTTTATCAATCATTTGTTCATATTTTAAAATTAAATTAAACAAATACAGTCAAACTCGTTATTTGCAATCCCTGATATAAGATTTCTGATTTGACTAGAATAGTTTGAATAAAAGGTCAGTTAGATAACCAAAAAAAACAAAAAAAAAAAACCCTGACTCGTGATTCAAAAGTAATTTTTGTCAACTATCAAATTAACTACTACAACAACAACAACAAAGGAAAAGTTTTAAGTTTAATTATCTATTAGTCAATTAATTTACTTTTATTTCGTACTATTAGCAAAGACAATTGTGAAAAAACGTTTTTCTTCATAACTCTAAATTTCTTTTTTTTTCTTTTCTTTTTTTGACATTTGAGAAATTTTACTATTTACACATAATAAAAGCATGTAATTCAGCTAAAAATATTGATGCATATTTTTTGTGGAAATAAATTTTTGTTTCATTTACAGATTCAAAGTTTTAGGAATTTTCAAAAGCTTTAAAACTTTTTGAAAATTAAGAACTAGGTTTTATGGATGTAACAAAATATGTTAAGTGTGTAACAGCAAGTTTTTAATTTTTAAAAAAAGAAATTTATTTTGTAAAACTTTTTAAAATTTAGAGTGAGTGTAAGTTACAGAGTTATTTTCACCAAAATTATTAGAGCTACTCGAATTTTTTAAATTCAGTTCTATGATTGTAATAGTACTTGCAAATGGTGTAATTGATGCATGTAATTGCAAATGATGAAATGATTCAAATGATGTAACCAATTTTTCATTTCTTTTAAATGTGTCATGAATTTTTTTTACTTTTGCAAATAAAACAAGAGGTTTTTCTGGCAAGATTTGTTTTATAAATTTCTGTTTGATTTTATTGTTTTTAATGTTCTTGCTACTATTATTGATTCATCAAAATATGTCAATTAGATTTGAAAATAATATGCATTTCTATATTTCAAGGTCTCTACAGTGAACGCTCATCTGAACATGCATTTGACAGCATGGAGGAGAGATATGCGAAGCTTCGCAAGGTATAGCTTTGGATTAAATATTTGTTGCAGGCAGTGTGTAAATGATTTAAATTACCTGATGTTTTTATATATATATATACACACACACGTATATTATGGTAAAAGTAATAAACTGGTGATTATGCATAATCACCACTAAATTTGGTAAATATAATAAATTGTTGAAAATTTATCAAATTAACTGTTTGTTTGCATAATTCCCAACTCGTAATGGTAAATGTGATAAATATCATGACTGATTGGGTCAGTAGAATAGAGTACAGTTTTTTTTTAGTAGTTATCAGAAAAATATTTTTCTGTTGAACATTGTGGCGTAAAAGACCACAAATTACAATATTTTATATTTTACAATTAGGAAGTCAATAAATGGTTATTATACGTAATGATATTAAATCACCAGATTAATCACATAACACACACACACACATATAAATATGTCTGCTTAAATCATTATAATAAAAACAGCTATTAACTTATTTTATCACATTTATAATGAAGTTTCCTGTTGTAAGTGTAAAAATATCTCTTTCAATGCAGCAAAAAAAAAAAAATCAATATATTTTATGTACGAATTTTTGTTAATATTATTCTTATAAACAAACAGAAATTAAACTAAAATTTTTGATTTATTATAACTTGGCATTGTAACAAAATACAGTCGAACCTCTATTTAACGTAGTCTCTAAATCCCGTTAATAAGTTCATTATATGGAAAATTCGTTAAATAGAAAATCACCTTTTGAAATACTTAAACGACACAAAACAGCTTTTAAATTCATAAACACTAGACATAATTAAAATAGCAATTGATACACCTTCATCTTGTGAACTACTATCTACTATTCATTTTATAAATCTTAACCATAAAAGAAATCAGCATGGAAAGCAAGAATAGAGCAAAACATTATCCAGTGTTACACTATCATGCTAAACACATTTTCTACTAAAAAAAGGCTAAATTTATGCATAAATTTGTAGCTGCATTTGTTATGCATAAATTTGTAGCTTAAAACTGACTCTTGGTATTTTAAATCTTCATAAATATAGGGCAGTTCCACTAGTTTTATATGTTTTGACATTCTTTATCAATTTTGTGTCATAAAATACTTATGGCGAGAAATCACTGACTGTTCTGATGGCTGAAGAGTTTATTTCTCGGAAAAATATCTGCTTTTGCATCTGTTTTCGTTTTTCTTAGTTACTGTAGGAATCTGCATTTTACAAACTACCATCTAAGAACATACGCACAGACATCATGCTACCATCTAAGAACCTACCAACTACCCTCTAGGAACATACACACAAACACTTACAAACTACCGATAAATAATTTAAGGTAGAATGTATTTACATAGCAACTATTTGCATAGATTGCATAGAATCCTTGCATAGCAGCAAATTCTTTTAGTCATCATTGCAACAACTCATAATTTCCTATCAACTGTCGCCTTATTATCCGGAAAATTTTACTTAAACAGGTGAAGAACTTCATACAATTTATTTTTATTACATACTTGCATTTTTTCATTGAAGAAGTGTTTTTAAATCCTTCTCCAAAAATTTATTAACTGTTAGATGCTTTTTCATAATTTCTTATATAGTTTTCTTGAAGTGAGTCAAGAATTATACTGATCAAGAATTATAGCCCGGTATATCAAGAATTATAGCCCAGTTATACTGTAGTAAAATATTTTGTGTAACATACTCCTTAAAAATGTTTTTCATTTTGAAATTGATTGCCTCATTTTCATGTGTTATAAATTATTTATTTTTGTTTTTTCTAGCTTTGTTCTGAATTTTTGATAATCCAATATGGTCTAAGTTGCTTTAAATATCATCCAAAATTAAAGAAGTAAGTTAAATACTTTTAATATGTTTGCAAATACTTATGCTTCTAGTTGAATACTTTAATTTACAATTTCAGAATTTTTTCTTTTCTTCATAATTTACATATAAAAGTCATGTGTCAGGGGTGCACAACCTATGTTCTGCCAATTGTTAATGTGCAATTTGTGTTAGCATATGCACATAATAAAAATATTAACTTTTTCTTTTTGTTGAAAAAAAAAAGATCAAAAATTTTGAATTGAAATTTTTTGTTTTGTTATCACTTTTGGCATCGTTTAAGCTGTAGCGAATCGTAAAGCTATTGTTAATCTTGTCATTTTCCTTTGCCATTGGGAAAAAAATTAATAAAATAGAAAAAAGATGTTTTTTTTTTTTATTGTTAAGGAGAGTGCCAGAAAAAAACTTTCACAAAGGAAGCATCTGTGTAGACAAAAGTTTTCTTAATATGTGTTTTAATATATTATGATACTACTTTTCATTTAGACTAAATGCAAAATTACTTGTAGAATTTCTACTAACTGAAGAAGCTCAAAATCGTAAAGTTGGATTGACGGTTTTTTGACAAAAAAAAAAGAAGAAGAAAGTTGTTTTAGTGTTAGGGAATTTTATGTTTGGTCAATAGGATTATGTTACTGAAGCAGGGAATTAAAATCAATCGGAAAGATCTCTGGAATTTAAAGACTTCTGGATTTTCAGAGAAACATTCATTTTTTGCTGTTAGCAATTTTTTTTTATCAGTACATATACAGAATAGAAAGTAAACAATCAAGTTGCAACAGGTTATTGTATAGAAAATTGTATTGTTTATCATATTGTAATTGAACTTGTTAAATGAATTGTAATGAATAGTGAGTATAGTCCTGTTATCTTAGTTTTGGAAGAATTGCAATGAAAATGAAAAATAATAATTAAATTGGAAAACAAGTGGGCTCTTTTTCGATATTATTCTGCTCTCCAAGCATAAAATCCAGTCACTTCCTTAATTTTAGATAGTATGAATCTCCAATTCTGAGTTTTAAAATTATTTCATCATTTACAAGACCTTCTATTTCTATTTGCGTAAAAATAACTTAATTTGCAGCATTGTTAGTTATTAAATATGAAAAATATCAAATGCTTAGGAAGCTTTCCACTAAAAAATCTTTGTATATCAAATTGTTTTGTAAATATTTACACCAAAAGTTTCAGTAAATGAAACTTGTAGTTTTATAACAATGAATTTTTAAATAAAATTTTGTTTCATTTATTATTTTTTCTTCTTCTCAATTACATTACACCAGTTTGTAAAGTGTTTACACTCCAACCTTTTAATGCCCCAGTGGTGTTAAAACCAGATTTTGTGCTAAAAGGAACGTTTTATGGTAATTAAAATCTCTTCCAATTTCTTTTCTTCTTTCTCCTCCCTTTTTTTAAAAATTTTTTTTGGAATTCTTGTTATTTGAATTTCAATTACAATTCCGATTTTCAATGTTACTTTTTGGCTTTTTAAACTTTCAACTCAAAGTTTTATAATAAAAAAATATCAAGTTAACTTTATTCATCTATAGTTATTAATTTACTGTCTTTTTTGTGTGGCAATTAGATTTCTTTCACCTAGATAAGATATTTAATTATTCAATCAAAATATTAGCATTATTTTTATAAGCATCCTAATACATTTTAAAATTTTGTTTTTCGGATTTCATAATTTGACATTTTATGTTCCAGATTTACTCACAGAGATTTTAACTTTTACATATTTCCCCGCCCACATATCAGGCAAGCTCCAGATCACCGATTTCTGTGTCAGGTAATTGAGCCTTTGGCTTTTTTTACCATATTATTAGTATCTTTATTAATATCTTTAAAAAAACACTGCAAATGTTTTTTTTATTTTTTATATCTCTTTTACAGACATCAAGCATTCATTTTCTAGCATCACATGGATATGACTTCAATAAAACCATTTATGAAGGTTATTTTACTATTTAAATCATTTATTTTTAATTTTTTACATTAAAACTGAAATTTTGATTTAAAATTTGTTTTAAAACATGTTTAAAGTTTGTATCACAAATGAACCACAATTTTATTTAATGAAGGAAATAATGTAAGAAAATATATTCATGTTTAACATTGTTTTTCTGCAATCTGTCAGTTATTGTGCTAGACAAGGTTTTTTAGAACCCAAAAGTCTGTTTTTTTTAATAAAAGCTGTTACCTATTTAAAATTATATAAATCTCTATTTTAAAGATATACATAAAAAGTAAATATGTTATGGTTAGAAAAAAAAGTGGCCTGTAATTGATTCAGTATTAGTAACTCAACAAAGAAATGAAACTAAAATTTTTGCATCAATTGTCTTTTAAAAATCAAAACATGTTTCAGTAACAGAATGTTCCTTTTGATATGTAATTCATAAAGCTGATTGTCATGCATTTGAAATTACACTTCACTATGGTTAAGCTCAAACGAGTATCACTTTAAACTGGAGAGTATGTTTGTTACTTGTATTTTAAACAATTTGAAAAATAATATAAAAATCAGCTTAAGCATTACTGTAGATATACAACAAATAATACGAAGTGTGGTTTTTCTAGAAAGGAGCAGCAAAATATAGATTATTTGTGCATCTAGTTGCAAAACCAGCTATCTTCTAATATTTTAGATATATGAGCTCTTTTTTTAAATTTTTTAAAAAAGTTTTAAGTAAATTTTTTATTTTTCAATCATAGCTTTTGTCCTGATATTCCTGATTTTTATCTTCAATGAAAATGTTGATTTTAAAATTGTTGATATAAACAATCAAAATATTTGGATTTTCTATCCATCTTTTTATTTTATTTGATCATGCTTGTAAAAATCACAAAATTTGAATGATCAAACTTAGGGAGCATCCACTCAATATATATTTAGTTCAGGCATATAACTTTGATAGCTGGACTGTTTCTTTTTTTAAATCTTTCATTTTATAAAGAAAAAACTCAGGAAAATGCCCTTGTGTCCTGATTTTTTTGAAAAATTTTGTTTTTTCTTACCTTAGCCAAAATCTTAGACCCACTATGAGACCTACATGTGTTAATTTCTCAGTGAACATATTTTGTTAAATCAATTGAGAAAAAATGTGATTTACTTTTTTTCTTTCTATTTTTAATTTAATTTGTCTTTATATTCTTAAATGATAGTATTCTGAGCTGAAAACATTTTCAGGATCACGTAAAAATCCGTTTTCCTTATTCCCTTTAAATCAGAATTTTAAAAAAAAAATCGCTTTTAATTAGTTAAAATTCCCTTTTCTCTTGCTGATCAAGTTTCTGGAAGCTAGTTCAAATGGTTTTGGATTTATATAAGAGAGAAACACTCAGGGTTAAAAGAAGAAAAAAAACATGTTTTTTAAAAAAAAAAAAAAAAATTTTTTTTTTCTTTTTTAAAAAATCAGGTCTTCTCTTATTTAAATAAGATTTTTTTAAAAATCTTTTACATATCAGAGCTCTGATAAAATATATCAATAATGCTTAATATTATTTAAAAACAATGTGTCTCAAGTGCTTAGTCTTTCTAACTAATTTTAAAAATTATTGTTAGGAAATATTACTGGAAAAATTAAATCATAATTGTTCTTGTTCCATCTCAATGTTTTCATGAATATGAAAATACAAAGACAAAATTTATCATGTTAGATATCAAATGAGGAAGTAATTAATTTTTAGATTAGGAAAAAGAAAGAAATTATTCTACTCTTGGTAGAACAAGTCTTTCTTTATTATTTATATACATGAACTACATATGTAATAAATTTTAAAAGTATTTTTATTTAGTTAATTATAAAAACTAAATTGGCATAGTTGAAATTATGTTTTTCAAAGGCAGAACTGTAGCCAAGATATAATTTTTTTATCTTGAATAGTTAATCTTTTTAATTTGACTTAAATCAATATACAGTCGAACCCTGCTATAGTGAGCACGGTTTATAGTGAACTCCCGCATATAGTGAACAAAATGTTCGGTCCCGTGTTTTGCTATACACGTATAATGCTATTTTTTGTGGATATAGTGAACCAAAAAGGTGGGGAAGTTGGATATAATTAACTTTTTTATGTCTTCAACTGATTTGTTTTTGTAATAATTTTGAATTTTCTACTTAAAAAAAAAAATACATATACCGATTTTCAAAACCATCTATAGAGGGGAATGTAGTGATAAGCATTTTTTCTTGTTTGGTTCTTTTATCTCACTTTTCCATCCCTAAACAAACAAAGCAGATGTTTCCAACCCAGGCAGACGATGCCACTATAAGGTGTCAGTTTGATCAAAATGCATTTTTTGTCAGAGGGAATGAGCAATTATTCATTATTGTTCAAAGGATTGGACACTAATATGTGTTGATAACACCCTCATTTCAACTCCTTTTTGCTCTCAGTTCAGTTTAAAAAATCCTGAAAACAAGTGTCTCAAATGCGAACAGTAAACATGAAACGTTCTCCATTGAGGATAAAATGGGCCTAATCAGGAAAATTGAAAATGGATGCAATTGAGCTGATATTTGCAGGGAATATAAACTATCCAAATCTGCAGTTTGTAACATATGGAAAAATAGGCAATTAATAATTTCTGCTCATGAAAAAAATTTAGATGACAGA
>NC_092206.1:4818932-4852268 GCF_043381705.1 Parasteatoda tepidariorum | reverse complement strand
TTTTTTTTAACGCTAAAACTGTTTATAAAAAGTTTTTGTTTTTCAATAATATCATTGATTGAATATGAATTTTTTGAGTGCTTGAAAATTTTTGTAAAGTGCTTGAAAAGTTTTTAAAAAGTGCTTATTTTTGATTCAAAGATTCGGCTACGCACCCTGTGATGTTACCAAAATTTTCAATGTTGTTAATCCTTTGTGATTTTAAAATGCATTACCTCTTTTCTATAGGCATTTCATATTTAAGGCACGATCAAGAGGAGAAGTTGAAAGAATTCACCAACAGTAAATATAAGATACAACGGGATTCGATTTCAACTCCTAAGAAAGAATCCTCTGAAGCAAATGGTCAGAAAGAAGTTGAAATTCCAGATGAGCACAAAAAATTCATTGCAGAAATTAAGTAATTAAGGCATTTTTTTTATTTGTTGAGATTATATAAAGTTTCAATACAAATTATGTATATGAGTAATTATAAATAGAAATCATTGACTGAATGGAATGCTATCGAATTAATGAAACTAATTAATGCATATGATACAGTCAGGGGTCTCTCTAGGTTTTTTTAGAGATAACTATTTTGTGAAAAGTGCTCTTTTTACAAACTGGGTGGGAAGAAAATTCTTTTACCATGTCATAATAGCAATCAGCGGTAGGGCTCCATTGCAAGTCGAAATGCTTAAGTAACCCAGGATTTATTGTTTTTATGGGAATACAAAAAATAGAATTTTAAAAGGCTTTTTTGAAAGTATTTTGTGAAACCATATTTCCTAAAGTTACATTTGTTAAGGTACCGCTAAACGGTAGCAAATTTGCCTTGGACAAACCCCTGGCAGTTAAAAGAATAATAGAAATATTTATTTTTATTAAACAATATTAATATAGATGTATAGCAAGATTAAATGAACAAAACCTTACTTTTCTTTTAAAATGAAATATTCAAACTATGAGATCACAACAAAAGATAACATCTTACAATAACAGCTAGATTTGCTTGAATGTAAAATTACTTGAGTTCTGATGAACTTGTCATTTAGAGGAATGGACGCCTGAGTGACAATATTAAGATTGATATAGTCTAATGGAAGAACAGCATCATCTTATGGTAGCATATAGTGTTGTGTGGCTGCTTTTATCATAAATTATTTTGCTGTTATCATTAATCATTTCACATTGTTATTTTTTTTAAGTGGGTATTTTGTATAGTTTAAATTAAAAATCATGAAATGTTTAAGTTAAAGTGAATTTTTTCCCTTCTGATGCTCCTATTTTTCTTACTATTTTCTGAAAAGTTTGGTTGCTGTTCCTGCACTCCTGGCTCCTAATAATTTTTTAGCCACAATTATTTTTGGCACAGAAATTCGGTAGCTATCAAATGAAAGTTAAAAAGTAATTTCTCGTGAGAACAATTTAGTGATGAGATTATGTCTATCCCTGGTTTTATTAGTAAAGACGGAAGGAGGGAGAGGACTCTTTCAGTTATCTGTAAATGGAATAAAAAAAAAAAACCATAATCTGAAACAGGAATCAAGTATTATTATTACTTTTCTACATGCATGCCACTTTATTATTTTTTTTATCTTCATGCATGTTGTGACAAATGTATGATGAATAAGATTGACAATCCTGTCTGGTAAAAGTTAGTCTGTAGATAGCTGCTATAGTTGCTCAAGTTTTTTTTTTGTCAAGATTGTTTAAATGATTTTGTTAAAAAAAAATGTTGTAACATTCATCAAAGTTATATGACAATCACTGTTTCATCAACAATGTAACAGATTAAAGTTAAATGGATTTTAATCTCTAAGATTGTTTGATCAACTCGAATCATTCGCCCATCTCTTTTGTACTATTTTTTTAACTATTTTCTTTTACTTACTATTCGCACGTCTATTTTGACACAATCCTCTCCCATAGGTAAGATCACTGCAGTCTTTTTCTGCAAACCTTCACTTTCCCGGGAATCAATCTTAATTTTCTTTCCTTTTGCAAAAATAAACCGCTTGTTTGCACAACCATAGTTAATATTGTAATCACTAATGCAACATAACTAATGGTGACCGAGGAACACTATCAGTACAAGATCTTTTATTGCACTTTTTCTAGTTCACTTTTTAGTAAATTTTTTTTTACTGATTATTTATGCTACTGAAACGTTGACATGTGTGAACATTTTCTGTTAACCTAAGAAAATCAGATAATCAAAGTTCGGTCATATTGTTCTATGTATTGAATAGGGAGATATGAAGTAAACTGTCATAATGGTATTTAAGTTATCATAATTTAGCACTTTGCTGGATTTTCACAGTTTGATGAAAATGGACTTTAAAAACAATTAACCTCGATTATCCAAAAATTTCAGTTACCTGAAGTCAAATTTCTTCAGATAATTAAGGTTAAAATTTTTACCAGGGAATAAAAATATTCATATTCAATATTCTGTATGCTAAACCTCTCTGATTTTTAATTCAAGCAAAAAATCTTTTTTTTTTTTTTGAAGTTAGAAAAGAATCTTTACCATTTTTATCTCTATAACTATAGTGATAATAATGAAATGTAATTGGTAAGTTAGTTTGGTCTCTATAAATTCAATTCATATTCAATGAGTTATTTATTTAAGTAGTATAAGAGTTTTTTTTTCAATCTGTTACTTATTTTATTCATTACTTCTAAGTTTTAACTGCTGTCCGCTTAATAAGATGACTATATATTGTGTTCCAGTGAACGTGTGAATGCATTTATTGAGAATGAATCAGAAACAGTTCTGAAATTGGAACCTTGTAGTGGGTATCGCAGGAAACTCATTTATGAAAGTGTCCAACAGAAGTACACAAGTGGAATTGAGATGTTGTCCACAGTGAATGATGAGAAAGAGAGATTCATCACAATCACCAAAATGACTGATAACGCCAAAATTGGAAAGCTGGATGCTAAGGAAACTTCTGACATGGTAGGTATCAAATTCCTTTTTTTTTTTTGAATCCCAGGTGGATTTTTTTTATAATTGGGTTTTCAAGACACCTGGAATAACACTTTTTTGGTTTGAGTTTTAATTTATACTATAAAAGTGAACAATTTTAGTTTAAAAGGAAACTTTCAGTAATAATTCAATAATTAATTTAACAAAAGAGTATCGTTAATGCAATATCTTTTCTTATGGAGTATTATTGAAAGGTTCCTTATTTAAATCTAAAGTGCTAGTTTGGTTAGGTTGCAAAATACCTTTTGTTTGTTTTGCATTTACAATTTTTCTTTTTGGACATTTAATTTTTTGAAAATTCGAGTTGGGATAATATTTAAAGTACTATTTGTGTCTGCGACATTTAAATACGTAGTTTTATTAGTCATAATCAGGTATTTGTCATTTTTAATGTTTCCATTTCTATTCTGATCGTAATTTGACTTCATCCTGATACTATTAATTGTCAATTTTGTATTTGATCACTTTCATGTTTATTTTTATGCTGGGATTTGTTCTCAGCAATAAAGAAATTTTGTTTGTATAATGAAATGTCCGAGCCAAGCCGTGAACAGAACACCAATGTCGGACTGAAACAAATATGTTTGGTCTCTCTCCTGATTTATCTTGATTTAAATTTTGAAAACCAGTATTTAATTCATATTTATACTTATTGCCACCATTTAAAGGCATTCAAACATTAAAAATAACTTTCAATTTATTATATTTAAAAGAAGAAAAATTCAAAAATCAGTGGTAGCTCTGCCTGGAGTATACATTTATTAATTATATTGTATAAAATATTTTAGAATAAATAATTTAAAAAAAAGCAATCAATTGATTTAAATTGCAATTTTAAATGATTAATTCATTTAAAAAAATTCCAAGAAAAAAACCCTAATTATAAAATTAAATTTCTAAAATGTAATGGAACAAGTTCATAATATCCAAAGAACAAGTTCAAAATGTCCAAAGAAAATTTTCATAAATCAATTTTTTTACTGTACCCAAGGATATAGTTAGAAACAAAAGATATACGAGGGTTGTCCATAAAATAAGGTTCCCAACGAATTTTCACAATGAAAAGCATGTTTATTGGCATTGAATAATACATGTTTGGAAAGCTTAGACTTCCCTCTTTTTTTCGGCATAATCGCCGTTTAGATCAATGGATTTTTACATGCAGTGTACCATCTTCTTTATGCCTGAGTCGTAGAACTCTGCCGCCGCTCCGCGAAGATAACTTAAAACAGACAGAATTTGCTTAAACTTCTTCGGCTTTGGCGAGCATGGATGCTTCCACTAACGGGATTGTTCTTTTGTTTCCGGTGTCATGTAGTGGACCCAGGTCTCGTCCCCAGTGACAACAGAGTCCAAAAATTCCTTGCCATCGGTTTCGTAGGCATGAAGAAATTCGCAGGCGGCTTCCACACGTTGCCGTTTGTTGTCATAGTCATCCGTCCGCATTTTCGGGACCCCCCTTGCCCAAACCTTGGCATATCCTAAGCGGTCTCTCAGAATGTTGTGAATGCAGGACTTACTGACAACAGGGATCATCTCGCTGAGGTCCCGAACCTTCACCCTTCGATCTTTCAGCATTGCTTCTTCCACTTTCGCAATCGCTTTGTCCGAAAACGATGGCCGACCAGAATGTTGTTCGGCATGGACGTCTGTAAGTCCGTCTTTGAATTCTCTGCACCATTTGCGCACAGTTTGCACACTCTTACACTCTTCCCCGTACGCCTCACAGAGTTGGGAATGAATGTCCACTGGAGGAACGTTTTTTGCAATTAAAAAACAAATCACAGAGCGTAATTCGCACCTGGCGTGAGAAACAAATGGAAGCTTTATCTTTCACGGCTACCAAGACAAGAATTAACGTTGTAGATACCTCGCCGGGGCGGGAACTGGGGCAAAGGGAGCTAAGTTACACGCCAGTCTCAATAAATCCCGCTTAACAGCGTTCCTAGCATCCGCAGCTCCTTGGGAACCTTATTTTATGGACAACCCTCGTAAATAACAACTTAATTAAAAGGATATTTTTTTCTCTTGGGAAAAGTTAGAAATCTGTTATAATTTTATTGTAGTTAAGATGCAATTCGAGATCTGTTTATTAAAAATTTACCTTATAAACCAGAAGCATTATCTGTTGCTCGATACTATCGATTCTGTCTATTAAATCAATAATGCTTTTTCTTTTAATTTGATTAGAATTGAGATATTCTTATATGGAAAGAAATTATTTCAGTGACATAAAATCTACATTAAAATGTTTTTAAACAACAGAATATCAATCAAAAAATTATTTAAGTATGTCAATTAAGAATTATGACGAGAACTATAAACACTAGAGCAAAAAAATTATCACATGTTTGAAAAAACACTCATCTAATTTAGTTTAACCCATTAGGATCTGTAGTCACTTTTTATAGTTGTTTCCTAAAATGCATCATGAGAATTTGTATAATTTTCCTCATACCTTCTGCATTATTTTTAAGCATTACTTATTTTAAATTGTATCAGTTGTAACAGATATAAATAATTTGATTTTAAAATGAAGCCATGTTTATTTTTGGCTTGAAATGATGAGTTTATTTAATTAATAAGTTATTAGATACTTTTAATGTAATTGTAAAATTTCCCTTGCATTTTATATAATCTTAGACTTTTGTTTCAAAATTTTTGCTTTTTTAATCACTTTATTCTCAACTTTTTTGAATCAACATGGTGAATATTACTCTATTTTTTTTTTAAAAAAAAATAATTGTTTTACAGGGCTTATGAAAATTTCTTAGTAAAAACTGTTGGTTTATTTATCTTTTTTTTAAAGTGCTATATCCTGTAGCTAATAATTGTATGCACCTTATTTATAGGATGATATTGACACTGCAATAGGCTTTCGAAAAGTCGTTGAACACATATCACAATCTAAAAAACTGGTTCTTGGTCATCATATGTATTTGGATATATTGCATACTATACATAAATTCTTCTATCCTTTACCTGAGGTAATACAATGCTTTTTACTTCTATGTTCCATCACTAAGAATTAGGTTTTTGCAGTATGTTAAAGTTGTTTCTAAATGATCATTGCTTTTTTCTGTCAGTTGATGAATTTAAATTTGTTTCATGTTCTTATTCAAGTCTGGCAATTTTACTGGCTTACACTTATGAATTTCAGAAAGTTTACTAAAATTGGAAATGTTTTGAAAAAAAATTCTATATGTTTTTTTGACAAGTGCTTGAAGAAAAAAGCCCTTAGAAAAGCCTTAATTTAAAAAATTCTTTTAAATGTCCTTGAAGTGAGCTTATTTTTACCTAAAAATCTTTAAAGGTCCTAATTTTTATTATGATTTTTTTAATTCCACTACTGCATCCAAGAGTGAGCAAAGTTTTTTTTCCTAAGGAAAAGATAAACAAATGGCACTAAAGCAACAGCATACAAGCACATGGTGCATAGTGTTTTTAAACAGTGCTTAATTTTTCCTTTTCAAAAATGAGATTTTTTTCCGTTACCATGTCGATTTTCGCCACGTATTATGCAAAAGCGTGCTTTTCACATTGTTCAATTCAATGTTTTCACAATTCATTTCCGCATACTGTCTGTCCATAGTGTTTTAAAGCGCCTGTCATTTTACATGTTTGATGAAATACTTTGGATTCTGCAGATGCTTCTACTGAGCTGGGTTCTGTGAGATTCTTTCACTCTCATGTGCAACTCTGCTCATTTTGCAAGATATTCTCAATTTCACTCTTCATTTTCCACCCTCTGATATTGAACCGAAAAATCTCTTGATCATTTTATAATGGCTAATATAATCAAGAAAAGAGTTCTTTGTCAAAAAATTGTTATTTTGTCTTGATCTTGTAAAGTCTTTGAAAATTCGTTTGCATTTTGTTAATGTATGTAGTGCTTAAAAAATATTTTTTGAGTTCTTGAAAGGTGCTTATTTTTTGTTAAAATATTTGGCTACGCATCCTGAAGCAAAGTACAAGCAAATTAAAGAAAATAGAAAGGAAAAAATTAGGTTATAAAGTTTTATTAAAATTCTCTATCCTCCCAATAACAGAAGTAGATTGATTCTTCCTTAATAGCTGGACAATGAGGGGGAGAGAGTTCTCAGTTTTTGCTTTGTCTTTAACGCATAGGCGGCAAGCAAGGCTATTGACAGTTGATAGAGGTGAATTTAGAGATAATTCTGTATGGCCATCATTTGACAAAATGTGACTGCTAGATTCCTGGAATAAAGGAAATTAAGGATATTTCTATTAAGGTTTTTATTTTTAATTCTGATCCACAGAAATCTCTTGTTGCCAAATTAATTTTTATAGCTATGGATCCATAGCAAACTTTAGCTTAAAAGGGTTTGTTATATTATACATCCTTTTTTATCTAACTTATCTGAAATCTCATTTCCTGAGCCGGGTAGGGTCCACTGCAAGGCTCCAAATGTACAAAAACCTATGCTAGTTTAGGCTCCAAATGAGGGACCTGCATTGTTGCATCAGAGGCAGAGACAGGACTATGACTATTGGTGACAGAAAACAGCCCTGAGAATGATCCAAAGATATGCCATCACAGTTTTGATCCTCTTTTTCATCTTTAAGCATTTGGTTGATTATTTGAACTGCATGTCTAATTATTTAATGAAAGAAGACAAAATGACTGAATGTAGGATTTGGGAAATTTACTTTTCAATTTTAATTTATTATATCTTAATTTGCAGGGGTCTGTGCAGGGTATATTTACTACCGTTTAGCGGCACCTTCAGATATTCAACTTTAGAAAAAATGGTAGTTTCACAAAATACTTTAAAAGAAGCAAGTTCTAAGACTCTTTGCCTCTTAAAAATCTGTTTTTGTATCCCCTTAAAAAAAAAACTATAAATCGCAGAGTTTTTTAAAATGAAACTCTATAAACTCTCTTTTCTCTCTCTATAAACTATACAGGAAGTAAAAATTCGAACATCATTCTAAACATTCGAACATTATCTTTAAAATTTTTTGAAAAAAATTTTCCCATTGAAATTTTTTTCTATATGACCTAGTCAGAAATATTTTTATAATGAAAATAGCTTTCAGTTCTTGTACTGTTAAATGCAAGTTGAAATGTAACTATGGACAACAGATTTTTAAATTTGGATGCAATTTTGAGCTCGAAATTTTGCAATAGTAAAATTATTCTTTAAAATATATGGGGAAAAATATATAGAAATTTACCAGTGATGAATGATTTTTATTTGTAGTGACAATTTCGGAAAATTTGTAGTGACAATTTTTGAATTTCTAAAATTAGAAAAGAATCTCTCAAAAAAACCTAGGCAAACCCCTAATTTGTGTGGCATAAGAAAAATAAGAGAGAGTGGGTATAATATGCTAAGACTGGGTACTTTGATGTGTGAGAAATAGTTCTGTTTCCTTGCGGACAAACTGAATCACACTTTATCAGTCAAGAAAAAGGACCTACCATATTAGTGCCTTGTTGATTAATTCATGTCTCCTATGTAGATAAATTTGTTTTATTATGTTAATCCTTTTATGTTCTATTGTTTTTAAGCTATCCTTATTTATTGATTATTACAGTTATAATTTTTTCCCCTCCAGTTTATGTTTGTTTGCTAAAGATTTTATCAAACAATAAGGATTTAGTTCAATAGTAGCACTATTTTGTTTCGATAATCTCGTAGTAAGACGGTATCCTCTTGATGACTGTCTGTTCTGGATCCACGGAAAATGCGATGCAACAGATGAAGATAACAACGTCTAAGGCTGAACAAAGGTTTTATGGCCTCGGGACAAAATTTATTGCACGCTCTTATTTTGATATTTTGAAGACCTTTATATAAAATTATAGTTTTTTTCTGTATATTTAAAGATGCCCGAGTACTAGAACAATTATCCCTCTCTTCTCTCCTTGACTTCAGCCTTAACTACATGCATAATTTTTTAAATTGTCTTATAAAATAGAAATTTCTACTTTTTCACTGCATTTCTATTACAGTATAGGACCCCAAATCCGGCACTCACGGGACTGATGAAATTCCGTATTTTGGAATTTGCCGAATTTCGGATATTTTTTGGAAATTCCAATATGGCGCCCATGTATTACGAAATTCAATTATACTGTTAATTTCAGACAAACCAATAAATTTTGATCTTAGATTATGATGGGGTGAATTTAAAACTGTCCCATCTTACATTGAATAAAAAAAGCAGCAAAAGGGATAGAATTCATTTTACCCCATGTGGTAGTTTCAATGTCAATTGGGTGTGGCCAATTTATGGTCAAACTGGTGAGGGAAATGTGGAGATAAAGAAGTAGAGCACATGCACAGCTCTCAAGATTGATTGATCAGTTTCTCCCAACTTGCATTTCTTTATTTTGTTCATTGGAAATGCAGGTGTTTTTACTTTTCCCTTTCACTTATTTTAAAATGCTTTAGGAACAGATGTTTCCTTTAACACAGATATAGTAGGAATAAAAAAAAAAATTCATGTTTTTATTTTTAAAAGATAAAATAAAATTACTTAGTGCAACAGAATAAAATTCCAAATAAAAAGAGAATATAACTGATTTTTCTTTCTCTTATCAATAATAATTTCTTGAAAAAAAATATTAGATGGAATTAAGTGCCAAATTTCGGGATGCCGGATTAAGGGTCTCATACTGTATTTCAAAATTTCCAATAGAGTTAACTAATGTACCTGGTCTTTCCCCACAAATGGGATAAGACCAGATAATTTGACTTTCTCGGGAAAAAAAACTTCTTAAAAAACTAGTGCATCAGTGATTTTTCAGGAAGGATATGTTTTTTGCAACTAAAACGGTAAATACCTTGATTAAATCTGCCAGTTCTTAGGTTGAACAGTTTAGCTTCAATAGGCCTTGAATTTTAGCTAATGCCCTATTTTCTCTATATGATTAGTAACAAACACATTCTAAAGAGCATATTTGAATTACATATTTGAATTTGTGTATTTTATCATTTTGAAGTTAATGTGCTTTCTCTTGAAGTCTGTAACTAATGAGTATTGTTTGTTTCAGTCTTTGCAAGAATACAAGGAAATGCTTCAATTGGTATTTCCAAATTTGATAGATACTAAACATTTAGCATCATCCGATAGAGTTAGGGTATGTTTTTGAATTAAAATTTTTGCTTCGATTATCAACAGAATTCTTATATACATATATACAGTACACTCTTGTTATCTCAAAGTTGAAGGGATGTTAAGAAAATAGATCGCTAGTTTTCGAGGTATTAAGTGCAGAACTAAATATGTTCTGAAAAGTAGAAAAATATATTTTAAAATGTTACCCTAAAGAGTCAAGTCACGGAACTTAAGAATAACTGCTAATAAATATATATGTAATGATAGTTGAATATAAATCTAAATACAACATTAATAATTTTATTTTTAAAGTAAGACTAAAGAAAATTATGCATTAAACAGAAGAGAATTGGTTTTATTTTTTTGACATAACAAAGTTTTTGAGTTATCAAAATTCGAAATATTGTGAGTATACTGTATATACACCTAAATTTTTTTAATATTTATTTTTAGAATTGTTTGTATTGTTATAATTTAAAGTAATTTCAGCATTACCAAGGCTGCTTTAGTCTGCTTACTATTTTCTGATGTGTACTTGCACTATTTTCTAATAGGTGTTTCAAAAAAATGCTTTTTATTGATATTTTTTTTTTTTAAATTAAAAACTATTCATGTTGAACAACTTACTTAACTCAAATGTAATGAAACAGTCAATGCTAAATAATATTTAAATATGAATCAATGTTAAATATAAATTTACTGGAAGCTACCCTTTTTTCTGGTGCAAGAAAATGCTAAAAGGGGCTTGTTTTTCATTGGATGTTTGCAAAAAGTGAGTGAAACAGTACCTAAAAAAGGTATTTTTTTCCCAGTGTACTGTCATCATTTTTTCAGTGTAGCGCAAGTACAGTAAGAACTTTTATGTGATTCATATTCAGTGTTTTCACTACAGCGCGNAAAAATATCAGAGCACGATTTGTCAAATAGATGAAAACACTGCATATTTGTCTTTCCAGAAAGAACTTGATTCATATCTTTTACCACTAGGTATAAAAATAATTTAAATAAACGATTCAATAATCTCAGATTTGTTAAACATCTGTTGTTTATATTGATAATAATTAGTTTTACATAATTAAATGAAATTATTATTAATTTAAAGAAAAGAGTAAGCAATTCCATTAAAAAATATATTTAAAATTATGCTTAAAATTTTATTAGTAAGTCTAATAAATGAATGAAGGGGTTTGAAGTTTATATTTACATAATAATATTTACATAATATTTATATTTACAGATCTCTAGCCAGAAAAAAGTTATTTTTTATCATGATTATGTCAAGTCTTTAAAAGTGTTTTTGAAAATTTTTTTGTTTTAGGTTTATATGTAAAAAATTTAGTTTGTATGTGAATTTAAATATTTTTTAAGTGCTTAAAAGGAACTTTTTTGGTTGAAAATTTTATCAAAACTGAGTGCAATGCTAGTTTTTTTTTTTTTTTGCTTTTGTTTGCACCAATGATTTTTTTAAAAGTTTTACCAAATTACAAATTTAAAGGCTTTGCATATTCTTACAGATTAAATTTTTGATAATTACCACTCTTCTAATCACTAGTCTGTCTTTTGCCCTTTCTTTTTTTAACAAGATTCTAAGCAGTATATAAAATTAAATATGTAATAGTGGCAGAACATGGCATATCATACTATAAATAGTGCTATATGGTTAGATTTGCTTTCTGAATAAGTAATCAGAAAAAAAGCTTCTAAGTCTGTCTCTGATTAAGTAGTATTTTCTAATTAGTCTTAAAGCTATGGCTAATATCGTGAAATAATATTGGGAATAATTAAAACCTTAAAATTTGACACATAAATTACTTTTCAACAAAAAATAATAATTAAAATTCCTCCCTTAAATATTTACAAATTATACAACTTAGTAATAGTAACTAAAATCTTAATTCATAGGCCTCTGGTATCCCAAAATAAGTGATGTATGTATCAGAGTTTGTAGTTTTTCTGTTTTCTTGATAAAAATTTTTTTATCGTTATTTATCTTGATTTGTAGCTTTTTGCCCTGATATTTCTGAGTTTTAGCATGTGCTTCAAATGTCCCATTTTCTACGAATACAAGTTTGGATTTTAAAATAATAAATTTGAAGAATTAAAAAATTTGGAAAATTCAATTAAAACTTTTTTTATTTTAATTAATAACGCTAGTAAAAATTTTAAAATTGATAGTTAGAACTTGAGGACTGTCCACTAATTACATACTTAGTTCAGGTATATAGCTGCAACTGCAAGATTCATTGTTTGAACGGTTTTAGAAATTCAGTTGTTTTATAAAAGTGAAACTCAAATTACAATTTTACACATGGTGCGTAGCTTAAAGATGCTTATTTTCGATTTCTAAAAGCCCTTAAAGGTGCTTTTTTCATTGGATGTTTTTAAAAAGTGCTTAATTTTCCCTTTTTGAAATTGAGATTTTTTTCTTTACCATGTAATTTTTCGCCGCGTATTATGTAAAAGCATGCTTTCAACATTGTTCTATTCAACATTTTCACAATTCATTCAACCACAATCTATTTCGGTGTCCCGTCGATCCATAGCGTAAGAAAGCGCTATTCATTTTGCATGTTTGATGAAATAGTTGCAAATCCACATGTACATCTACTGAGCTGGGTTTGGTAAGATTCTTGCCCTTTCATGTACAACTGTGCTGCATTTTGCTATTTATTCTCAATTTCAGGCTACATTTTCCACCGTCTTATATAGAAAAACGTCTTGATCTTTTTATGATGGCTAATAAAATCAAGGAAAGAGTTCTTTGTCAGAAACTGCTTATTTTATCATGATCATGTAAAGTCTTTGAAAATTATTTTTCAATTTTTTAATGTATATATTGCTTTAAAATATTTTTTAAGTGCTTTAAAAGTTCTTAAAAGGTGCTTATTTTTTGCTGAAAAATTTGGTTACACACCTTGTTACGTTATCAAATCACAGATTTTTTAATTGGTGAATAGAAAGTTTATATTCTAAAATTCTTTTGTACTAAAATGTTCAGTGCTGTATTTACCGTGTTTTTGCTTTGCGATTATTAAAATCTTACTTAAAGATTATTTGGTTGAGGAAGTCAAGATTGAGAAGCTCTCATTATAAATTTAAATCAAGTATTGGTATGTGGCAATATTAACTATAATAGATATTGGTTATTTTCTTAATGCAACAGTACTATAAGCAGTTTCTTCATGTTGATCTCAAACTATGAGGATTTAGTCAGTGCTCTAATAATAAAATTATACTGGAAAGTGTAAAAAATTTCTGTTATAAAGTTTTTCTGTTAAAGTTATCTGTTAAAGTTATAAATGGTATATTTTATTACTATTTTGTAAAAAAATTTGCTTTTATTGAAAAAAAAATTTTTTTTTTTCAGCCATTCCTTGAAAATACACATTTAGGAGATCTTTTTAAAAGTATCCAAGGCAAAGCATTCGACTTACCTGAAATTGGTGAGTTAATTTTGTCTTAAGTCTTTATATATATATATATATATATATATGTAAAATGATGCAGTCGGACCGAGCAGGGAAACAGACACAGGATTTTAATGAAATCAGATGTATTTTATTTAGATAATTTAATTTGTCGCGATTGTTAGCGAATTCAAATATTTCATTTCTATTTCTTACGTGTTTTTGAAGTGTATTTGGTTACTAAATTTTTCAATTTGTCATTTCAATTTTTTCATTTTCCTATCTGTATGCTGGAATTAAAATTCAGAAATAAAGAAACGATTTGTTTATGGAAATTACTGAGCTAGAACAGAGCTATGAACTAATTACCAACGTTGGACTAAAGCATTAATTTCTGGTTGTACTTCAATTTAAATTCTAACAACAAGTATTTTATTCATTTTTCCAAACTATTTGTATTAGTTTTAACATTTCTTGATTTAATTTTTGCCACACCGTAATTGCATTCATATATTAAAATTGAATTTCAATAATTATTGCAGTTGCATTACGAAGAGAGAAAAAATTTAAATGGCATTCAAATAATCGAAATTCAATAATTAAATATAACATTTAGAAGGAAAAATAAATTTAAATCTATGAATAGCACATATTTTGCTTTTTTAAACACCATAATAAAATAAAAATGTAAATTTCACTTCTACACTTAATATAATATACACTGTGATATATAATGCAATAAAAAAAGTGATTCCTTAAATAATTAAAATTATAATCATACTGAATTAAAAGTGAAAAAAAATATATGATGGTAACACTAAATTTTAATATTATTTGATTTAAACAAATAATATGGTAAACCATTGAATAATAATATCAATAAATGGAAATATTATCAAAATATAAATATCAATAGCCATAAATTAATTAGTTCAGAATTTGAGATATGAGCGTGAATGATTAGAATACATTCACGTTTAAAAATTTTACCTGGAGAATATCATTAAAAATATCAGAGCACGATTTGTCAAATAAGTATAATTGATATAAAATGTGTAAAATATTAATCCCCCCAAAGAAGATTTTCATAGCACTCATCCATTTTTTTCCACAAGATTTTACCACTAAGCACGATCCACTAAAGTTCACACACTGAACACAGCTCGCTTTGGCCAACATTAAGTGCCACCAAGATGAACTTCTGGAAATGTAGAATCGCTGTCACTTTGAAATAGGCATTAAATCAAAAATATGGAACAGGTCTTTAGAGGCATGGAATTCTCGAAAAGGTGAAGCAAACGAAAAATAATTTATTTTTTTTAAAATGTTTTCTCCATAGTTGCTTCATTCCAAGTGTAAACACGACAGTTAGTAAAAAGGGGAAAGTGTCGTCAGCCAGGGTCAAGGTTCATCCAAATTCAATCAATTTCGCAGCATTGGCAATAAACTGCTCAGCATTCTCTTCTAGTCGCTGAGAAGTCCACTTACGATCCGTTCGTTAATAGGCTCAAATCTTCCAACATAGTAGAAGTGTGTTCTTTCAGTTAATTTTTTTTCTTTCTGTTTTGAAGAAGCATTTAATATTATTCTGCGCCCGTTTCATCAGTTCTTATAATCCTGCTCGGCTTGTAAAATGATGCAGTCGGACCGAGCAGGGAAACAGACACAGGATTTTAATGAAATCAGATGTATTTTATTTAGATCATGTTCTTATGGAAGACAAGCGAAAAGTGATGTTAATTCCATTCAGGATCAGTCTTTCTGGTAGGGAAAATCTTGCAAATAATCCGAAAATGTCTCTATTTAGAGAAGAAAGGGAAATCTTAGAAATAACTATTGGTTAATGAACTTGCTCGAGCTTGCCACGGCTTAAAAGGGAAAATATATATATATATATGGAATTCCAGAATTTACAAAAATGCATATATGAATAATTTTAAGGTTACTATCATTTCGAATATGGTTGTGCTAGACATAAATTAGTGTTACCTGCTCTCGATACGCAATATAATTATGGTGTGAGTACCCGGTAAAGGGCAGTAAATTTTTTTCTGGATACAGGTAATGAAAATGTGTGTGGGTACCGAGCTATTTCCGTGTACCAGGTGCATCTCTAGTATTGAATACTTGCTGTTTTTCTTTAAAGGGTAATAACATTTATTTTTTATGCTTGAATTTTACAGCATAATTCACTCTTTTCTAAACCATGATTAAAGTCCTATGATTACAAATGCGTAGTATGTTTTAATATGTTCTTCAATACTAGTATGTAAAGTGAGACCTGAACTATTCAATCGTCCATTTCACTACATTTCTGTTAAGGCTTCTTTGACATATGAAATAAGGAATTTTTAGAAAATAATTTGCTATTTTTGTGGTTTTTGAGTTCTTATCATAGTTATTAGTAATAATCCTTCATGCAAAAGTGTCAATAAATTTAAAAAGCGAAACATGGAATTGATGTTAATCAAAATAAATCTGTAGAATGCTATAAAATATTTTTTTATTATTTTAGAAACTGAAGTCAAATTTAAGGGTTATGAATTATCCTGTAGCAATTATCATGAAGCTGGATTTGATGCTTTTATCACTGGAGTAAGCTTAATTGGACTTACTAGGAAAATTGGTAATTTGCATTCTTCTATTTATTTACTAATGTCTTTCTAAACTATTGTTTTTATGAGTTCCTCATGATTTTCAATTACATGAAGTCGAAATTACGAAAAAAAAAAGACTTGATGCTTATGCCAAATCGGTAGTGAAAATGTTTTTAAAAAGTGCTTAAAGGTACTTATTTTCGATTTTCGTTTTTTAAAAGCCCTTGAAGTTGCATTTTTTATTAGGTATTTTTAAAAAAAATGCTTAATTTACCCTTTTTGAAAATGAGGCTTTTTTCTTTACCGTGTCTATTATTGCCACATATAATGCAAAAGCGTGCCTTTTACATTTTTCTATTCAACATTTTAACAATTCATTCAACCAAAATCCATTTAGGCTTACATTCAGTCTGTAGCGTAAAAGCGGCTATCATTTTACATGTTTTATTAAATACTTTGGATTAGGCAGGTACGTCTACTGAGCTGGGTTCGGTGAGATAATTGCACTCACATATGCAACTCTGCTGCATTTTGCAAGAAATTTCAGGCTTCGTTGACCACCTTCGATTTCAAACGGAAAAATCTCTTTTGTAATGGCTAATATAATCAAGAAACGAGTTCTTTGTCAGAAACTAATAATTTTATCACGATTATGTAAAATCATTGAAAATTATTTTGCATTTTGTTAATGTATACAATGCTTAAAAATATTTTTTGAGTGCTTAAAAAGTGTTTATTTGGCTGAAAGATTTGGCTATTCTCTCTGCATTATATTGATAAATCAATAATAATAAAATGAAGAGTTGGTGTGTGTGTCAAGGTGTCAATTTTACTGCAAAAAAATGCTTTTGTGGGAATGCAAAAATTCATTTACTCTGTTTAAGTATTTTTTAAAAAGAAATTATTTCATTTATAAGAACTTAGAATTATAGTTTAAACTAAGCAGGGCTCAAACATGCCGGAAATGTGGATAGTGTTTTTTACACCAGGGAGCATTTTGAGCTCTTGACTGCATATACTTCCGGGTTACTATTATCGGTGTGTTTTGAACCCATTTGGCTTACAACGTGATCATTGTGTTTTGGACTATCTTGATCACGTGTAATTGTTACCTGATTTATTATTTGTGTTTAAAAAAAGAATAGTCATTTGAGGACCTGTCAGTTTAAAACGTAAGAATTGTCAGTTGAAAAAGAATCGTTATAAAACACATCTTACCTTGTTATCAATGTACCAATTTCGAAATTTAAACCTAAAGGGTAATTTGTGAAATGAACTTTCTCCCTGCTCGAACAAAATGCTAACATTAACGTATAATGATGCACGGCTTGCACTAAAGAACAAACAGTAATATATAAGTGAGAAAAGGCCGAATCAGAACTCATAAAAGCGAGTTTTCTCTAAATCATGCCAAGTAATATTAAAAAAATAATAAAATTAATTGCTAAACAGACCACCACTTCTTATATTATGATATTCTTTTTTATGCAAGCATTTTTAGGCAGACTGGATTACTCAAAATTATTGTCTTCACATTCTAAGAATGCTTTATAAAGAGTGGTTATAATAGAATGAATTACAGACATACCTGTGGTTGACTTGCGGTTTCTGTTTGCATATCCTACCCTCTGAAATAGAGTCAAATCTCCTAATTTTAGATGATTGGAGGGATAAACTTTATATAACTTTTTTTTTCTCTCAATTTTTTAAACATATATTAAAGTTTTATTTAATCTGCTAGTGACAAGGGTGAATATCATTCGTTGTCGGACGATCGTTTCAGAAAGCATAACACAAGTGCGCTATATTCTCACTTGCATTTAGAATACTGAACGGATGAACCAATCGGATAATGAGTCAGTTTTGAATTTGATTGGTGCTCACTTTATTAACAAACATAACCTAAACTCACTGCAAGTAATTAGTTAAAGGATAAATTCCTGCAAATTTTGTCAAATTTTTTTTGGCGAAATTATTGTAAAAGTACTGATTTTTTGTAGAAATATTTTATTTTTTATAACCGTCGTTAAACAACCGACCAAATTTTGGGTTTACGACTACTAATGTTCAACACCGTAGCCTTGTAATTTTGAACCAATCCAGAAGACAAGGAAAATCCTGGGTCAGTACCCCCACAGGTATTGATTTATTATGGGAACATGGAGGACTTTTTGACTCTACAGATTTAACGTGCATCAGTCACCATTTACTACTCGGGGAGTCCTTGGCCGACCTGGGATCGAACCCACGAAATCTTGGACATTGGCCCAGTGCCCTATCAACCAGACTATCCCGGCCCTTGGTAGAAATATTGAGAAAATGTCAATGTTCTGATAGATTTTTTGTGCTGATGCCAATTATTTTAACTTATTTTTTGTGAAGGTGCCATTCTGGTCTGAATAATTTTTTTGGAAGTTTCCGAAAAGCGGTGCCAAAATTAATCTGTATTAGTCTCTGTTTAGAGACCTATATTTGTCTGCTGCCTGTGTTATTAAATGTTGAAGTTGCTATGTTTCATTTTGAGTTTTAAGTTTATTATTATTATTTGTAGCTTCTTTACAGTCGAAAAATGCTGAGCAAATAGATGCATCCTGTACTTTCTTGAAGCCGTTCTTAAATAAGTAAGTTTAATTTAGATTTAATACATAACAAAAGTGGCTTAGTCTCATATTAAAAAATTAAGATAAAAAGGATTTTTACTAAAGAACCTTCCTGAAAAATAGTGTTTATCTTTAAGAAATTCATAGGCAAAGATGATGTGAAAAAGTAAGCTTCACTAAGGTTTATTTGAGAACCCTAAATATAATTATTGTTTATTAGCGTTCAATTTTATAATTATTGCTTAGTAGAATTGAGTTATTTGGCCCTACATTTGATAAACTATTTTTTCCCAATAATCAATTGAATGGTTACGTCACAATATTTGATTTTTAAAAGTACAAAGATAATGCATTTTTAAAATTTTGTCAAGCCCTACATCACCTCTGTTTGAATGCCTATTGCGTAAATACATTTTGTTTTCTTTAAGTAGACTAGATCTTTTGGTGAAATTTTTAATTTTCTAAAATTTAGAAAATTTTTTTAGTTGTATCTTTTCTTTATATCTACATTATTTTGTTTGACTTTATTGTTATTTTATTCTCTTTAATAACATGATATATAAAGTTAAACAGTTTGCTGTACTGGCAATGTACACATATAGTTTTTTTTTCTTCTAAAAACTCTTAAGTATGTAAATTTAAATGTATTTCTTTTTGCGCAGAACTGTTGCACATGCTTTTTTATTTATTTTTTCATGATTGAGTTGGTATGTTCTTTTCCCAGCACATGACTGTTTAAGAAAAAAGACCCTTGCTTTTTTTTATTTTTCAAGACTTGTTTCAAAACTTATAAAAGTTTCATTCTGACAACTGTAAAATCATTGTCTCAGTAGTTTAAATTACTATAACAGTTAAAATAATTTACTCAGGGAATCAATTTGAAAAAAAAATGGTTATGTTTAACGTATCTATTGTTAATACAGCAGAATTTATTGTCTATCAGTAGTTGGGACATTTCAAACATTTAATTCATGTGATTAAATCTGAAGGCAATCTCAGTTTTTTTTTTTAATCTGCTAATCTATAAATTTAGGATAGCTATTTGCACTTTTAACATTGAAAATTTTCAAACTTTTATTTTTACTGTATTATTATCATAAATTATATTTAGTTTGTTGTGTAAAAATGGAAAGTAGGAATTATGTCAAAATAGATTGTTCGTTATTTTTGTTGACTGTTTATACATAAATTATAATACTTTACTGCTCATTTAATATCAAACTTACATATGTAACCAGTAATATTTAAAGTCATTAATAATATCCAAATTTAAAACCAAATTTATTGTTTGCCTCTTAAAGGTAACAAAGGAAAATATTCTTTTCGGTTTAGAACAAAAATTATCGGAAATAGTTATTAACTAAAGCAAACCAGTTTTTGTTTCGATTTTTAAATAGCACCTTTATTTTAATTTTTAAAAAAAGTTTGATAAACAATTGTTTTAATTTGCTTGCTGAATTGTTTTCCTTGTTAACACTAAATATTTATTCGTTTAGATTCTATATTCTAAGGCATTATGACATCCAGTCTTTAAATATTTGTGGACCTGACTGTAAGTATTTCATTGTATGTGTATTTATTTTCTATTTTATACACTTGTATTGAATTCAAAGTGTTGAAAATTTTTTTTAAATGCTTAATCATTAAAACTTCCAGTTTATTTAAAGTTTATAATATATTGCTTTAGGCTAATTGTTATTGTTTTAAAATTTTGTTTGTAATTTTTTGATTTGCATAATAAGTTTGTTGCATAGCATAATTGCAATTTACATATTATTTGTAGTTTTTATTGATTTACAAAGTTTTAAAATTGTAAAGATGTCATTGTGTTAATAAGTAAAATTACATTAGCTTCTCATGCATTAAAAATTATTAAACTTTTCAAATAAAATTTTTTAAATCACTTAACTCTTCTGAATTTTTTAAAATAAAAAGTAGTGAAAATTTAATGAAATTATTTTTATGTAAATTTAAATATCTCCAAAAAAGTAGTAATTGGATTTTTTTTTAGAGAAAAGATGTGATAATAATGAAAATTCTACCAATACCTTGTTTATTTAAACAAGATTTTCTTATTTTAATTTGTTTTTCAGTACCTTGTTAATAATGCATTCGCAAGCTATATTACAATAAAACAGTTTTTAATGTTGTAATATAGTTTGAAATGTTTTGGTATAATATAGATATTATTTTTTATAATTAATAATATTTCAATTATATTTAGATTTTTAAAAAGGAACTAGTTTATAAACTTAAGTTCTCAAAGTGTCTTTTAAATAAATTAGTTGAATTTTGTTTAAAAAATAAAATCGTGAACCTGGAATGATAAGCATCGCTTGCAAATTGCTGTGTTGATTTCTTTGGGAATGGCAACTTTTTTTAAAAAAAATAGTGTTGTTTTTCAATAGTGTTCTATGCAAATAAGAGTAACTGTTATTCTTTTTAATATTTCTTTTAGCTGAACCTGATAGGGAGAATGTATTTTATGTAAGCTTCCCTAAAGAATGGAAAACAATTGATCTTGTTGAGTTGTTCCTGCCATATGGTAATTTTATATATATTTTTTGTGTGCTAAATACTACATTTTTTTTTCTATTTAGTAACATAAGTTCATTTGTTTAAGGTGACATTTATGTGCATTGGCTTGATGATGTCTCTGCTTTAGTAGCTCTCAAGAACCCAGAAAATGCTATAAGCGGTATGCTTCTCATTAATCTTTTAGTTTTTTTTTATTTCTTTTTAAAAAAGTTAAACAATATTTTAAGCTCCAAATTAAAAATATTTGTACTATTCCATTGAAAGTGTTTTTTATAAAGACCATTTTTAAATATTAATATTTTCAAACACTATTCAAAGTTATTCACTTTTGTTCTATAAATATGCTGGCATGATAAGGATGAAGAATAACAATAGCATGACAATAAACTTTCAATATCTAAATGTTATTCATAGTAATGCATGTAAAAGAGTGATTTCCACCCTTTATTGTCATAGTTTAAAAATGCCATACTTGATGGCATGCTTGTCAAATGTCATACTTGATGGTGAAAGAAAGATGTGGTCCCAAGCATCCAGTCAATCAATGACTTAAAGTCTGGTACTTCATTGCAAATGTTATTTTTATTTTGTAAATACCTGATAGGGAGCAAAATAACTTATGAAAAATAAAATCTAATTTTTAAACATATTTTAATATTGAAGTCATGAAAATTTAAATATTTTTTTTTTTTGCATTTAAGAATGTGTTAAGAATGTACTCCCCCTTTTCACCCGGTGTCCCAATTTCTGAACCATGGCACAAATGCAAGCCCTTACCTTTCTACATTTTCTTGGGGAATTTCAAATGAAAAGTAAAAAAATAAAATAAAACTTCCCCATAGCGAAGAGTAAAAGAAAAAAAAAAGATTAAAAAAAATACGACAACATCATTGATTTACTGTGTTGCAGTCTTGTGAATAAAGAAACGATTCAACCACTTAAAGTCAGATAAATATTAAATATATGTTTTGTGTGATGAAATAAGTTTTATATGCTACTTATTTCATAAAATTTTGCTTATATATTGAATATGAATGACTACTCTAATGAGACAGGTGAAAATTTGCTTTTTATACCTTTGTTAAGTATTATTTGAAAAGGAAATTTAAAATACTTCTATGTTGGCAATAATGCAAGCAAGATCTGGTAGAATGTACAGTCTTCAAAAATTTAGAAGCACTAAGTTTTTAATTGATAGGGTCATGTTTGATGCATGAATTGCTTTTTCAGAACAGGGATACAAATCCACCACCCTCTGACTGCAAAGGCTGCAATACTATTAGTAAAAATGTTATCTAAGTGCATATTGTCAGTAGGACTGTGCGATAAATCGAAGTATCGCGAAATATAGATAAGTCAACGCTCGCAGTTTAACATGCAAGTATCCTTTGCTATGATTAACACTATCACTGATTAACACTAGCGCTGATGAAGACTATTTCAATTTCGTCTAGCTGCGAAGATGTTGATTGCGTCTAGCTATGTAGACTATGTTTATTTCTTGATGTTGAGTGACAAAGGACGAATTGAACTCCCGGTTTCACGCGAGGATCAGCGTTGAAATATAGAACGCAATGCATAGTTTCTTTATGTGCCATTTTTTTCTTAGAGATATTACGTTTCTTGAGGATTATTTTCAGCGGGACTTATGTTATTTCCGCTGCACATTTCATTTCGCCGGGATTTAACGTTTCTTGTAAATTATTTTCTTGTAAATAATTGTAATGCATTCCCCCTCTTTACTTACTAGCTTCTTAAAATGTTTTTTCCTTGTTTTTTAGCCAAATCTGGATTGTTGAACAAAAGTAGCAAAATGTATCGTGTTCAGACATATGCTGATTATAGAAAATGGGAAAATCAACAAATCTCAACTAAAAAAGTTGAAATCAAGAAACCTGCGACATCATCATCATCAAAAGTTTCTCAAGCGAAAAGGAGCTTCAAAAATGACACGTAAGCATTTCTACTATAATGCAGAACTATTGTGCAAATTGGAATAAGTAAATAATAAATTGTTATAATTACTCTCAGTTTTGAACAATATATGTAGCGTTATAATTAATTTTTATGGTAATACTTGATGCTTTTATTTTCCATGGTTAACTAAGAAAATAATAATTTAGGTTGGCAAAACATGTGAAAATGCAGTCTAGTTACAAAGAAGATACACTGTTAATGATATATTTATTTAATTAAAGTTGTAATTTTTTGAACATAAGTAGCAGTACACTCAAAATTCAGTCAGCTTTTCAACGACAGATGTATTTCTCAGGATAAACAATTTTTGCTCATTGAAAGCATCACTTGTGAATCAAAATGTAACAATCCGTAAAATTGGGGCTCTCTTTTTCTGAAAAATCCAAATCAGCAATAAAAAATATGAGTTCCTATTTAAGATTTTGAAGTTGCCCTGTGTCTAACCCTCACATGGGGCGGGGGAGGGGAAAAATATTTTTTAATTGAATTTTTAAATTGATTTGTGTTTTCTTATGTAGTTATTATGTGTTTTCTTATACAATAGAATAATAACTAAAAAACTAATATTAAGGAAATTTTATTTTGTCAATAATTTAATTCAATGTTTTAAATGATAACTTCGGTGTAATTTCATCTATTTGTTAAAATCATTATCTAAAATAATAAAAAAAATTTGCTGTAATATCATTAATTATTTGTTAAGGTCATAATCTAAAATAATAAAATCAAGAGTTTCGTGTTTCTCTCGCAAATTTTGATCCTACTTTTATAATCATTCCATAATCAGGGATCTGTTCAGGACAAATTTACTACTGTTTATCCGTACCTTCATAAATTCACCTTTAAGGAAAACGGTAATTTCACAAAATACTTTTTTTAAAAAAGCTAATTTTAAAATTTTCCTCCATGCCTTTTAAAATTTTATGGTACAATTGTCTTTTTTTGTGAGTTAGCAGTAGTAAATAATTGCATGCTATAAATTTATGTTTGAATATATATTTCTTTTTCTTTTATTACTAAAACTATACTTAATAATATTGAATTTTTACAACTACTCAGTATTAACTGAGTACAACGTCAAAACTTGTCTGAGTATGTTAATATTAAAAATCTGTTATTTTATCTCAGTAAACTGTTATCTCAATATGCTAAGTGTGCTGAGTACTTGGTAAAATACTAATTAAAATGATATTGTGTACATATTGTGTTGATTTTTTAATTTTCACAAAATATTTCTAAATTTTCACAAAGTAGGTACCTAAAAAAACCTTGACAGACCCCTGATAATCTTATGAAAGTTCTACATATTTAAATTAGCTCAACCATCATGTTTAGAATAAACTGGACACGAATGCAAAATAAAATTTAAAGCACTGTTTGCTTGATTGGAAATGAAGCATTACTGTGAAATAGTAAATAGGGGAAACAACTGCTAATGTAGGTAAATATAGTAACTGAAGGAATAAGGATTTTTTTTTATTTCAGAAAATTTTCTGGATTTCTCAAAATTAATGGAATTTTTAATGTTTTTCTCAAATGATATTTTAATATACTTTGTAAAGTTGTGTTTTGTATCTTAAAGCAACTTTTTTATTACAGTAGCAATTCCAGTATGGATTTGATTCCAGAAATTGATGAAAATGAAGCAGAAGGAGCACCTTCTGGTGAGAATATTTTCCAACAATTTTATTTCAATTCAATTATATTGAAGTTTATTTCTAAAGGCATGAATTGGTGTAGAGGACTCAATGTAAATGTAATTTCTAAAATTCCCCTTATAAGCACAGATCTCCTTAGTATTTTTCTGCATCTTTTATTGGGCCATTTTTTTAGTCATGTTAAAATATTTTTGTGATTGAGATTGATTTATAAAAAGAAATTCACATGCACCTTATTACCTAAAAGAAATTTTATTTTTAATAAAATTTTTTTCTTTTTTCGGTGGGAAAGTCTGTGGAATTTTTCCAAGGAATTACAGAATTAGCCATAAACTTGAATGTATGTGCTTATAAATAATTGAATTTATAAATTCTGGGCTTTTAACTGCAAATAAATTTATTGATGAATGATTAAAAGAACGAACGCCATGGCTCGGGGCATAGAACTTTCGCTTTCCAATTAGGTGAACTGGGGTTCGAATCCCAGCAAAGTCGGTTGACACGAATTCCACATCCGGCTTGCACCAACCGCAACACTGACGTGAAATTTCCTCAGTGGTAGACGGATCATGGGTTAGAGTCCCCTTGGCCTCAGGCTAACCGTAGGAGGTTAACGCAAATGCTGGTTAGTTCCATCAGAAAGTCCTTGATGCAGGCAATTTTCTCCCAATACTTGATCCACGAGTTCCCTTGTCTTCTGGATTGGGTTCAAAATTACATGGCTACGAAGTTGAACGTTAGTAGTCGTAAACCCGAAAATTGGATTGGGTAAAAACAAATCATGGGTTGGGAAAATTGCTTCCCATCAACATATAAAAACTAATGAATTTGGTGGCAAGTATACTTCCCACAGCCCTTTAAAGGGTTGCAAAATAGTTGTAGTATAAAAATTTTTTTCTCCTAATTGAAATTAAGGGATTATTTACTTATTAAGATTTTAAGCAAATATTTGTTCGTGACATTTGTTTACGGTATAGCTTTGTCACACCAAAACTTTGTCCCTATTCCTTAATAGTAGTTTGGCGAAATAGGCTGAGTGTATTTTATCAGCATTTGAAATGTATCAATGTTGTTGATTTCGCCACAGTAGTAAAACTTGATAATTTCGAAATGATGAAAGTTTGATATACATTAAGAAATTAAAGTGTCTTCCAGCAAATTTACAAATTGTTACAGACATCTATTGAATTCATTGTTTTAAAATTTCTGATGACTTCAAAATTCAATGACTTTAAAATTATAACATTTTAATATGACTTGTTGGAGGCATTTTGGGGAACAGATCATTATCATGGAATTTTATCAAATGTTTGGTCACAGAGTTGTAAAAAATATTGTCACTGAGTTTAGTCGTATCAACATTTTGTTCTCGTATTATTTAATTATAATTGAATGATAAAATGATTTTGTTGTCTGTCAGACATCTAATGAAAAACGACGAACAAATTAATTTAAATCAGAAAATATATGTAAGAAAATTATTTTAAATTACTCTTGGCAGAACAGAACTTTCTTCAATTATTAATTATATAGAAATATGCAAACTATTTATACTTAGTTTTGAAAGTAGTTTTAAAAAAACTTGAAACATTGGGTTTAATTGAAGCATGTTTATAAAGCAGAAAATTGTTTTACTTGCAGCTAATGAAAATATAGATAATGATAATGAATTATAATTTAAAAGTAAGTTTGATCCCCACTGGCCAGACTCCCTGTGAAATAATTTTTGATTGGTGCATGTTATATTTGTCGGGTTACAACACGCTCTAGTTTTCTTCCCTCTCTGTTCCTTTTTAACTTGTTTAGAAAGGACTGTGTGTGCATGATGTTTACTCTACAATTTATGTTTTAATAAAACTTGATCTGTCGGTAACTGTTTTTGTCTTTCTCAAGCTCTTCAAACTTTCATCTTTAATTAGAAAAAGTCGTACTAAAATTTTTTTTTCAATACTCATTAAAATTAACATCATTGCAAAAATTTATATGTAATATTGTAAAAATATGTTTTTGTCTTTTGACATATTTGTAAATTTTGTGAGTTGAGTCATTTTTGTAAACAATTAATTGCATTCTCCTTTTATTTATCTATCCTATACATTTTGCCTTGTGTTTAATCCTGATAATAACAGAAATAAGTCAATAAACATTAGTCATTTTAAAGTCAATAACAAAATGTCAAATTTTCCATTGTGTTAAGTGTGTTGTGCATATCTGCCAAGTCTCCTGTTTTTTTTTTTTTTAACAAAGACTCCTGTATTTTACGACTATCTTCTGTTTACCCGTATATTATGAAATGTCTCCGTATTTGAAGAAATTGAGAAAAAAAAATTTTTTTGCTAATAAAATATCTGCTGATGGCAAAATACTTCTCTTATTCTTCAACAGATGGTGCTATTGCCAGTACAATAGTATTTTGAGTGTTAATAGTTTAAGTAATTATTAATAATGGTTTAAAAAAATCTTCTTTAGATTAAGATTTATATACATATTTTTTATTTCGCTAAATATAAATACTTATATTTTTTTCCAATTTTGACCTTCTCTTTTTAGCTTATATGATTATGCATGATGTATTAAAACTTTTCTCGTAGCCTAGAAAATGTCACTAGTAAAATCCTCATTATTTTATTCCTCCAACATTGGCAGGTATAGTTGTGTTAGGACACATTGGAAGGTTATTTATAGAACTGGAATTATAGTATCACTATAATAAATTGTCCATTTTTGTACCTTAATTTGTGCTCAGGGTGCGTAGCGTTTGTAAAAAGTACTTAAGGGTGCTTTTTGGGGGATTTCGTTTTTAAAAGCCTTTAAAGGTGCTTTTTTCAGCTGGCGTTTTTAAAAAGTGCTTTTTTTTCACGAATTATTTTTTCCCTTCCTACAGTGATATCTGGCGGATCCCCTACATTTCACGAAAAATTAGGTGTTTGCTACGTAATCATTCACACGAACTTCATGTCGTACCCACGTTATGACTTGCGCATGCGCGCACACTCGAAACTGAAACCTGAGTGCTCCAATTCGGATAGAGTCGGTCCTTATTAAATGTTTTTCTTTTTAATTTCTTTTAATTTTATTCTTGTTTATTTTATTTTACTTCTAACACTTTTTTGATGTAGGGGGTAAGGGTACTTTTGTTCAAAGTCAAGTTGAATTCACTCGGTGACGTGGGAAAGTACTGATTGTTTCGATTTACGTCCGTTTCTTTTTGGGTTTTTTTTTTAATGCTAAAACTGTTCATAAAAAGTTTTTGTTTTTCAATAATATCATTGATTCAATATGAATTTTTTGAGTGCTTGAAAATTTTTGTAAAGTGCTTGAAAAATTTTTAAAAAGTGCTTATTTTTGATTTAAAGATTTGGCTATGCACCCTGTGTGCTTTATTCATACATAACACAAAACCTCATTTGGATTAAAAGTTCATACATTTTATTCTGGAAATGCAACAAAAATTAGGTGAATTGAATTATGTAATAAAAATTCTTTCAGGGCTTATTGGAAAAGTGAGCCTTTTATTTAAAAGTTAACCTTAATTTGTATTTTCTATCTTTATTTAAAAATATTTGGGCCTTGCTTATTTTTGCTGCCAAACAAAGGGGGGATACCACCAAACAAGACACTCTTTAAAATTACAAAGTCATAATAATTACAATTTAAAGTTGTATTTCTGTATAGCGTGTTGTTTTATGTTTGTGTGTCTCCATTTTAGGTAATCCTCCTGCAAAAAAGTTGAAGAAATCAGTGGATGATCCTGAATCGGGTGAAGTCACTTCCACTTTTGAAGAAGATAACAATTGGTGATTTTTCGGTACACATTTCTGAAAATATTTTTAAAAATGAAGAGGTTATTGGAAATTTTGTACTCTTTATCTGTTGTTAAATATACAATAAATATGGATTAAAAAAAAGTTAACTACATTTTTTGGGAACAATTCATTCACTTTCAATTTATGGCGACTGGGAGTGCTTTTTGGGCTTCCCAGCCCCAACGGTTGAATATAACATGGTGCATAGCATTTTTAAAAGGTGCTTATTTTCGATATTCGTTTTTTAAAAGCCCTTGAAGGTGCTTTATCATTGAGTGTTTTGAAAACGTGCTTAATTTTCCCTTTCCAAAAATGAGATTTTTTTTTCTTTACCATGTCGATTTTCTCCACATATAATGCAAAAACGTGCTTTTCACATTGTTCTATTCAACGTTTTCACAATTTATTCCAAAATCTATTTCAGTGTATCGTCAGTCCATAGCGTGTGAAGACGCCAATCATTTTACATGTTAGATGAAATACTTCCGAGTTTGCATGTGCGTTTACTGGGCTGGGTTCGGTGAAATATTTGCACTCTCATGTGCAACTCTGTAGCATTTTGCAAGATATTCTCAATTTTTGGCTTCATTTTCCACCCTCTGATATAGAACCGAAAAATCTGTTGATCATTACAATGGCTAATATAATCAATAAAAGAGTTCTTCGTCAGAAACTATATATTTTATCATGATCATGTAAAGTCTTTGAAAACTATGTTGCATTTTGTTAATGTACATAGTGCCTAAAAATTTTTTTGAGTGCTTGAAAGGTGCTTATTTCTTGTTGAAAGATATGGCTACGCACCATGTATGAATCTTAACAATAATTTTGGATGTAAGAGAATGTTTATCTTGATCCTTTTAAGGGATTTCTTTTCTTTATTATTTTTATGTTTGGCCATATTCTTTTTAACAATTACTAAATAAATCTATTTTTTCTTAAAATGATTTTATTAATTTCTCTGAGATAATATACCTTTATTATATAATTAAGATACATCTGTAACAAAAAATATGATGATAAAAACTACAATGATGATACCTGAACTACCACTAAAAATTTGGAATTACGATGACCGCCACTACAAACAATATTTTTAAACCTCCTCACAAAATGATCTCCGTTTATTTGTTCGTAATAATCTCTAGTTTTTTTTCCGATCAAATTTTTTCCAGTTCCTGAGACAAATCCAAGCGCTTTCCTTTTACGAGTGGCAAGACATAGGACGAATTGTGTTTAATGTAAGGACTTAATGTTAGTTTTAAAAAAACATTTCAAGCCTAAGGAAGAAATTTTCCTTTTAAAGTTCTATTCTTGTTGATACGTGTGTTATTTTTCATTGATTATTTATTTTCATTGGTTTCATTTTCTATTTTGTAAGTTATATTGACGATCAGATTTTTTTTTATAAAATGATACAGGAATGCATTACTTTTTTTTTCCTACTTTGTAATTTACAATAGTGATATAACTGATTTTTTTTAGGAAATAATTTCTAATTACTTCATCTGTTATCATGCTTATGGGTGGCTATAAGGAACTTATATTAACAATTATTTTTTTTATAAAATGATACAGGAATGAATTACTTTTTTTTCTGTAATTTACAATATTGATATAATTGATTTCTTAAGGAAATAATTTTTAATTACATCTATTATGGTGCTTATGGGTTGTTATAAAGAACAATATTTGCGTTGACAACAATTCTGAAAATATACTCGCTTACACATGAAAAAATTTGGTAGCTAATTCTGCAAGCACTTGGTTCGAAGTTGGAAAACTATGATATTTTTCAAGCTCTCTAACTCAACGGTTTGGCTATGGAAACTAAAGTAATCAACCTGTTTTTCTTCGGAATGTTGACTTTATAAAAAAGTTTATTAAGGTAATTGTGAACATTATAACTTATAGAAGACTATTTTAAAAGCAATTAATTAAAGGAATGAAGATTTTTCATTGTTTTATCATTAATAGAATTTTATGTCCAATAGTTAAATTTTTCAGTCTTTGTGCTACATTTAATCTAGCTCTGAATTAGTATTTGGTGCATAACATAAGCTGAAAATGTCTAAAATATGCTGTATTTTTTTACACCAGAGATAAAAATTTATAAGAACCGCTATTAACATTAAAAATGTTTATTAAGGTTTAGTGGGAACCGCTGCTCTTACTAGTTGTTGGCAATTTTTTAAAACTATTAGACACAACTCAAAATGTTTTTTTGCGAAAATCCAGATTTAGAAACTCATCAATGTAATTCTGATACAAAAGTACTCCAGAAAATACAAAGGTAAATTTTTGTAAGACTTCTTAAAAAAATTTCCTGTCAAAATTAATTCTCCGTGAAAATATTTACAAAACAAAAATGTGAATCGCAGGGGTCCCCCACCTTTCAAGACTTAGATATACAGTCGGACCCCGATATAACGAATTCATAGGGACCGGAAACGTTATTTACTAAATCGAGGATAATTCGTAATATCGGGGACAAAATAAAAAAAAAATAGACTAACCTTATCCGAACATCTCTAATAAGAAAATACACAAAATAAATAGAAATCTTACACTGTTTACTCAGCAACTAAAAATACAGCGAACGATTATGTGCTGATTAGTTTGAAATTTTAAAGCATTTCATAAGTAAGGTTTACTCATTCCCTTGATTTCTTACTTAAGAAAGTTCTTTTTCAATGTCGTGAAGAGAATATAATACTCCCTCATTTGCATCTTGCTGCATAAGGTAAGTTTTTACGGTTTCCAAACAGTACAAAGCATCAGAAAAAGTAACAGTTTTCTCTGGAGATTCATTATCATCGACTTTTGTGTCAGAGTAGCTATTCATTGTTTCCTATAAATCTACTTCATAAAATTCGTTAATTAACGAAATTTGGTAAATAGGGGTTAGTTAAACCGGGGTTTGACTGTAACTGTTTAAAAATTACTAATTGTTTATATTAGTCAAGATTACCCAAACATTAAAATGCATCAATTGTAACTTGTTCGGGTGGGTGAAAATAAATTTCGCCTCCTTCCAAATACTCTTATTTCCAGTTTGAAACTATTAATTTAGCTTCCCAACTTTCAATTAACTTTCTCAATTTTAGTGCAATTGTATGTTAAAGTATACGGAAAAGTTTCTAGTTATGAAACTGCCTTTCTTTAATTATATTTATTGAGATTTAAATACATTTATTCTGCTGGTTTGGTGGTGAAGGTAACTACGTCTTCCTTATTTTGATCACTTTGTTTTTTGTTGCATTTCTGGCACATCTCCCAAAAGCTGGTCTCTTGAAATACCTAGTAAAAAAAGGAGGGAATCTTTTTATTTTACCATAAGAAAATCTTTTCTATAATATATCTTAGAAATGAAAAATATTTTTTGGACAATGAATATAGAGCAGATTTATGTTGCTTAAAAGTTAGCAAGGGTCTATCTGGGTTTTCTTTAGAGGTACCTATTTTGTGAAAATTTTGACATAATTTGTGAAAATCAAAAATTATGTTAAAAAATCGACACAAAAATATGATAAAGTAAGAAAATATTTTCAAAAATTGTCACTTCAAATAAAAATCATTTATGACAGGTAAATTTCTGTATATTTTTTCCCATATAAAAGAAGATAATTTTGCTATTGTAAAGTTGTGGCCTTCAAATTGCATCCAAATTTAAAATTCCATAAAAATCATTGTCCATAGTTAAATTTCAACTTCAATTTAGTAAAAACATGCATTTAACAGTACTAGCACTAAAAGTTAACTAACTAGCACATTAAGAGAACATTTTCGACTGGGTCATACAGAAAAAAGTTTCACAAAGAAAAAAAAATGTTACATAAAAAATAAATTTACAATAGTGTTTAAGATAATGTTCGAATGTTTAGAATAATGTTCGAATTTTGACTTCCTGTAAAGTTTACAGAGGAAGACTCTAGTTGTTTCATTTTAAAAAACTCTGCTAAAAAAAAAATCTCTGTTTGATATGGCGTGAGCGACCGGTTAGGTTTACTACATTGCACTGTGTTGCAAGTTTCAAGAATGAGCAAATCTTGAAACTCCTATTTTATTTACAAAGAGTATAGCGCATGCCTGAAAAATATGAAATGACACACAGACAGTTACAGACATAGACTACATATGCTGCACTGGCGGAAGGGGCGTATATATTTATACTTTCTGAATGTAAATCAACACTGTCCCCTACTGATCGTATTATTAGTATTGAACTGTACTGTTGAATCGTAGGTGTTTGGAAATGTTTAAAATCTATATATATATTTCTCTTACACGGCGACAAAAAAAGGCCTCATTACAACTCCCCGAATGGCAACGCTAGAAAATCGACCAATGATTGCCGCTAAAAATGTCACATGCCAAGTCTAGCTGAGATGGCTCAACATATAGCGCTTTTAAAAACGGAAACTGAAATAACCAGAGACAGCATGTAAGCTAGGCAGAAGTGAGTAGTCTTTGTCGATAGATCTGTATTTTAGTATTTTGTCGAAAGCGCTTTTTTTCACGAATTTATATATTACGAATTTATTTGATGATTTTTGATTTATATCACGAATTTATTTGTTTTACTAGAATTTATTTGATGATTTTTGATTTATATCACGAATTTATTTGTTTTACTAGAATTTATTTGTTTATGCAGGTTTTTCCATTGCAATTCACTTATTTCAATTTT
>NC_092206.1:4806436-4818238 GCF_043381705.1 Parasteatoda tepidariorum | reverse complement strand
AGTGGATAACAATTGTAAAAAATGAGTGAAAACAATCCCACGGACAATGCGACGTATTTAAGGTTATGTCAAGGTACGTCTCTTGTGAATATCAATTGATTGTTAGGTTTTCTCTTCTGAAATTACATTATGACGCATTCACATACATTATTAATACAAATACATTTTCCAGGGCGAGACGATGAGGCAACCACAAGCACTTCCACTGGTTCAAGAGGTCCACGAGGGAAAAATGCGCAATATTACCGTTATTGCAGAGCACGGAAGCGAGCGGAGCAGGAAAAAGAGTAGTTGAATAGAACTAGGGATCCTTCTACGACTGCTGATTCTTCTACACTTAACGTCGCAGGTTGTGAAGTTTAACTTCTTCCGCGGAGGGACTCCACGCACTATTTTTTTCTCATTATAATGCGTATTACGTTAATCCAACATAAATGAATTCTGACCGGTATGCTATAACTACTTAATACTACTGTAAAGGGTTAGTTAGCAAAATTCTTTTTCTCCCTTCTTGAATTTTAACTAAAACGAAGTCGTGTGAGATGTTGGTTCAGTAACTAACTGAAGCAATTGGCAATCGAAATGGGCTGCAGGTGGCTTAAAGCAGAACTCTCCACCTATATGGCAGCACTTCGCATGCTTTCACCATTAGCGTGTGGAGAGTCATAGAAGGAGGAAGTTTCTGTCTTGATTTTCATATAGATTAAAATCTTTTAAGCTGGGAAACTAAATGGAACTGAAAAGTACATTAAACATAGTTCTAAAAGGAAGCATCATGAAAATTTAAAAAAAATATTGTTTTTAATTACAAACGAAAAATATTAGGAAAAAGAAAAATGGCGTAGTACATTCCTATGCAACTGAAAGGGGGAAAGGCCAAAAGCATGGTACCGGTCTTTTCCCCAGATCAGATGGCGTATTCCAGCGTTGCAATCGACTATAAATATCACTAAACATTAATTTTATAAAATTTCCCAATTAAACTATATTACTTACAAAAAATAGAGTCATGTAGTAGGTGGTGAGAACGATGCAGATGCTAAAAAGGATTCTTAATTCCTTATATTCATGATGCAGGGCGGACAATCCAAACAGCCAGGATATAACTGTGAAAAGAAAAAAAAACATTTTGTGGTTAACACTATCCTGAAATATTAATAACATTTTCATAGCTTTTACAGAATACTGCAGCACAGGGAAATAAAATGTTTCCATAATATAGGACAAAATTAACGTAACATGGTGATTCAAAAATTTTCTGCATTTAACCACTCAATCGTTACACTTCTTTCGTTAAAAATTCTTGCACATTTTATTATTTTTGTTAGTAAATATGGATAAATATTTTATCTTGAAGATTACTTTTCATGCTTGTCTATTTACTTTAGAAATTTTACTTTACCATATTTGGCGAAAAATGCTTGAAACTTTAGATTATTAATATCAACAGAATTCAATATTAATATCAATTTTTGAAAAAGTATTAACGTAACGCCTTACTATAATTGCTGAAAATTTTCAATAAAATTCATGAAAATTTCGCAATATATAAGTATTTACAGTTATATTTTCATACTACACATGCGAGGAAAATATTAAAATTTTTTCTTCATGATTTTGTTTAGAATCGGAATTGCTGACTTATGAAAAAAGTCCAATTTGAATATCTTGAAAATATAAAAAGTGTCTAGCAAATTTCTAGGTAGCTTTTGTACTCTATCAATAGCTCTGAATAAGGATGTTTCCACAAATATCAATTCGTACTATAAAACAAAATTTCTTAATAAATGACAATATGGTCCGAACAACAAAATGTGACGGTATTAGGAAATAAAACGTAATTTAATTTTGTGTGGTCCTATATAATGCCAATTTTAATAAATCTTGTTTAATAGTGCAAAATTAAATATGTAGAAAACCCCTTTCTATTCAAAGCTCTTTTTCCAAATTATCGAATACTACTAAGAAAATTGCTAGAAACTTTTTAAATTTTCAAGATATCCAAAACAAAATTAAGAAATTTTTTCGCACGTGAGCAGTATGAAAATATAACTTTAAATACTCATCTTGCTCAATTTTAAACAAATTTTAAAATTATGTTTTTATTGTTAATTAACAATTACCCTAAAAATTTGTTAAATTTTATTAAATATTTCTGCAGTTATAGTAAAAACACGTAAGTCAATAAATTAGTTTTTTATAAAAATGTCCATATTTCCATGAATATGTAAGCTAGGTTTACGAAAATGTGTGCAGTTATTCAGAACTCATGTTAACGTAATTAACATGAGTTACAAATTAGCTGATTTCAAAATTAAAAACACGAACACAAATGGAGATAGATAAATAAAACAAACCGTATGTCTTCTATAAAACCTGTAAACTTTTTACACAAAAATTTTGGAATTAAGTTACAAAACTGGCCAAGAGATGGCGCACTACAGAATTCTTGAAAAGAATACAAATGCCATAAAATGTGATATTCCAGCAAAAGAAACACATGTTGTTCAATAGAGTACAGGACCAATCCGAAACAACAAGCAGATTTCACGAAATAATTTAAATTTCATGATAATTGTTGCCAAAGATACTAAATATTTAACACATAAGGAATTTCAGGGAATTCTATTGACATCAAAATAGAAAAACTGCAATATTTTCCGGTCATGATTGGTATTAAATATGCTTGAAATGTAGTGAATTATGCTTACTCATAATTTTGAATAGTAATTGCCGTTTAATTCATAAGAAATAATTAAGATTTTTTTAAAATTAATTTAGAAATAGAGTTCTGAATAAAAACAAACTGAACATTTTAGAACAAAAAAAGTTTTTAACTGATTTCTATAAATGAGGCTCGCTTCATTATATAAATTAGTAATACTTATTTAAATATTCAAGCAAGCAATAATCTGTGTTAAAATTCTATTTCAATAGGGATTTTTTTTATAGGAAACTTAAACAATTTTAAGGAATTTTCTAAAATGCACAAAAACCAGGAGAGTTTTTAGTAAACTAGTAGATCAGGAGAAGCTGGCAAAATCCAGTGTAGTTGGTGGCTGTGTATATATATATAATTTTAACAGCTTATACAATAGACGTTTGTTTTTGATAATTTTGAAATCAGCCTGCTGGAGACTTTTATTCTATTTAGGATACCAAAAAGGAAGGAGATGGTGAAGGCCACCCTGAACTTGATGACGGATTCATGGTAGGATGAGTTTTCTAATAGGTAGTCCTTCTTGTAACGGCACGTTATGGCGTAGACTGCGCACAGGTTGAGGCAGAGTGTCACGAGCACCAAGACAACAATTGGGATGACAGCCGCCCTCGATACCTCCGTCAATGGCTTCAGACAGCTGAAAAACAAACAAATCGATTCCATTTTTGAAGCTCCAAGAGGTACACAGGACAAAATTAAGAGAATTTGCTACTTGCCTTTACCCAGATGTAGAATTTTTAACTGTGGCGGATTTTCTGATAAATGTGGAACAACAAATTCAAATTTTAATTAAATGATCGAAGTTTTTTCTTCTATTGCTAGCAAAAAATTTAGCAATGGAATGAAATTAATAACTTCAGACTTAGTTGACTTTTAGTCGGTATGACGAACATCCATATTATTCCCTTTTGTTTGCCATAAGAAATAAAGGCGTAAATTTTTTATAGAACTATTTTAATTCTACTCACAAAATTACAATGTTCTCAAAGTTAAATGTGCACACTCTTTGTTAAATAGTAACTAAATTAAGATCTTCAAATTTTAATTAAATGATCGAGGTTTTTTTTTTTCCATTGCAGTGCAAAAAATTTAGCTATGGTATAAAACTAATAAATTCAGACTTAAGTAACTTTTAGTCCATGGAACGAACATTCAAATTATTCACTTTCGTTTGCCCTAAAAAGTGGCCACATAAACTTTTTATAAAAGTATTTTAAATATTTAATTTTACTGAAAATTGCAATGCTCTGAAGGTTAAATGTGCACATTATTTGTTAAATAGTAACAAAATTAAGATCTAGATGTTTTCTGTTAATTGTATGTGGAAACATATTTTATATTAAAAAAAAGAGGCTTCTTAAATACTATTATTCATTTTCAGTAAAAATAAATGTTAATGTAGCAAATTTAGTTGTATATCTGTTTTATTTTTCGTTGAGAATTTTGAGTTTAATTTTAATTATCTTTGATTCTTCGGCAATATGTTTGTTTATGTTTAGATTGAAAATAAGTAACACGTTCTATTCCCATATTAATATCTTTGTTATCAAAATTTGACATATTTTAACAATCAAATCATGCATCAAGTGATTTTGCTGATATTTTTCCTCATAGCTGTGCCGTAAATTCTGATATTGTAGGAGAATTCCACTTTGGAGAGTTTATATTTTATTTAGTTAGTTGGAAGATATTTCAAGCGCCATTTTGTGACGAATGATAGCAAACCGGCTAAATGATGTAGTTCTAAGTTTCTTTACTATTTTTCAAAAAATGTGCAACTTTGAATGTGAGAACGTAGAAATTTCCATTGATATATTGTTATTGGATTGTTTTGATAGCAAATTTAGGTGACCACAATCGATGGCAATTGGAATATCATTTTTGGTATATATGCTTTTTTATCTTCTGAAAAAACTGGGACATAATTTGGCATATTAAAATAAAAAATTATTTAGGAGTATGTTTGAGCAATTGAGGTAATTAGTGGGGAGCAATTGGACCCTTTATCACTTAGAGAGGTAAAGAAGGCATGTACCTCTTTAAGTTGTAGTGCTCATCATATCTTGTTAACCATATGACAAATATGATAACAGCAGCTGAGCCTGAAAAGGAAAATAAAGTTATCACTTAACAATTGAAAATTTTTTAAAATTTTTATCAATGGCTTACAATTTTAAGGTTCCGCAGTGGACTGATCGTAAAGACACGGTTCCCAGCAGATCACCGAAGTCAAGCATCACTGACTGCGGTCAGTGTGCGGGTGGGTGACCACTTGGATCAGTCTGCGTAAGGAATGAGGGTGTGCGGTATTTGTTCTCGTTAAACTGTTCTGCCGTAAAGTGCTCGACTTCGCGTGTAGGTCGTCGGGCTACCGAAGCGGCGTGCTATCCCTTCTGCAGAGGATCAAAATTATGATGGCATGTCGTCGGGTCATCCTCAGGGATGTTTCCCAGACCGTCGCCAATAGCCCATTGCGCAGTTCTAGTGCGGCGTAAATGCACTATAACTACAATTTTAAAATTGAAACTAAGAAAATAAATAATAAATTTGCATAGTACAGGAAGGAAATAAAATAATGGTTATGAAAGAAACTTTTAATTATTTCAGTTAAAAAGTTCTCAATTATACAATGAGGAGAGAGGTAAAAAACACTTATGTAAATTCTCCTGTTATAAATTAAAGAAAGGCTGTTAAAAACAGAACTTATTTTTGCATTTAGTTTATCTTGAGGTGTATAGTGCTCCACCAAAGTATAACTTCACTCAGATTTTCTTTATTTTTAAACAAATAAAATATGTTTATTAATATTTCCTCTATTAGAACTTTTTATTAGTTTGTTAATACACTAGACTTTATTATATTTCATGACAATAACAGAAAAAAAAACTGTAAAAATAAGTCAACATTTCTTGACGAGTAATTATAACCTCAAAATAAATAATTTTATTCATTTTGATTTTAGAAGATGTAAACTTTGCAAAATATAATAACTCAAATAGATTATCCTGGTTCTGATTATTTTATTTTATAACCGTCGCTGAACAGCTGATTCAATTTTGGGTTTATGACTACTGATGTACAACTCCGTAACCTTGTAATTTTGAACCAATCCAAAAGACGAGGAAATTCCGGGATTAGTACCCCCAGAGGTATGATTTGTTATGGTAACATGGAGGAATTTGTGCCTCGACAGATTTAACGTGCATCAGTCACCATTTACTACACGGGGAGTCTTCAACCAGCGGGGATCGAACCCACAACCTCTTGGACATTGGCCCAGTGCCTTGCAATCCAGGCTATCCCGGCACTAATTCTGATTTTTTTTTTTTATAACCGTCGTTGAACAGTCGACCTAATTTTATGGGTTTACTACTACTAATTTCAACTCCGTAGCCTTGTAATTTTGAACCCAATCCAGAAGACAAGGGAGCTCCTGGATCAAGCATAGTAAAGATTAGCCTTCGTGGAGGACTTTTTGATAGAACTAACCCGCATTTGCGTTACATGGAGAGGTAGACCACGAGAACCTCCCACGGTTAATCTGACGGCAAGGGGACACTGACCCATGATCCGTCTACCATTGAAGATATATCACGTCAGCACTGTGGTCGGTATCGACTGGGATTCGAACCCGGTTCTCCTCATTGGAAGGTGAGCGCTCTATCCCCTGAGCCATCGCGGCTCAAATTCAGTTTATTTTACTTTATTTTATAACCGTGGTTGAACAGCCGACTCAATTTTAAGGGTTTACGACTATTAATGCTCAAATCCGTAGCCTTGTAATTTTGAATGAAATCCAGAAAACAAGGGAACTCCTGGATCAGTACCCACAGAGGTATGATTTGTTATGGGGACATGGAGGACTTTGTGCCTCGACAGATTTAACGTGCATCAGTCACCATTTACTACACGGGGAGTCTTTTGCCGACGGGGATCGAACCCACGACCTCTTGGACACATTATTTGCAAAAATGCGAATAATCTGTAAAGAGTGTGAAGTCTAAAGTAGAAATTTGTCAGAAAAATCATTTGATATTATCTATAATGAAAGCAGTTAATCTTTATTTTAATGAGTTAAGCTTCTAAAGACATGTTTTACTTTATCAAATAATGTAAAATTACTAGGATGAGTAGCAAGTAATAGAAGAGTGCTTCAATTTTTTTTAATTGTGCCAAAATTAGCCTTTTGGTTTTGTGTGTGTGATTGCATTGGGTTTATTTACTTATATTTTTTGACCCCTAATGCTGTTCAAATAGCATAGTATAAAGTAAGTTCTGTTTAAAAATCAGTTAGTGAAAATACTCAACCTAATAGCAATAGAGTGAGTGAAACAATAAAATATTTTTATTGTTAATTTTAATTATAGTTCACTTACAAGAAAAAAAAATTTAGCTTCTTTTCTTTTGTTGCATTCCAGGGGTTGACTTTGATCATTTCATTTATCAGGAAATGGTCAAATAGAAAACGAAATTATTTTTAGGCTACCCCATTAAATTATATGGCAAATGTTATGTTCTTATTTGTGTTGTATAAGTATGTATACATATTTCTTTTACCAAAAATGAAAAATCGAATAAAATTTACACTATTATAATTATAAAAGATGCATAGGTCAAACATCTGCTCTTTGAAGTAATGCCGTGAGTTAATTGACATTTCAAAGTTTACAAAGAAAGGATGCTTGAAATTTTGAATTCAAATATTATTCTTATCTATTGTGATGTTTATAGAAGCTTCTGAACTAATTGATATTCAAGTTTACTGATTGTCAGATCATATATTTGATTTTGATTATAACACAGATCAGCTGAGGATTTGATCAAAATATTTATCACAATTCTATTTTGAACAAAAATCATTTATCCGGGTATCTCCAAATAACCAGACATATGATACAATATTTTTTTCATTTAAAATCTCTGTTATTAACCTCGAATAATTTATTTCAAATGGAAACTTTGTGAAAAAACAATTTGTTATTGCATGGGGATAAAGTTAAATGACACAGTGTCAACAGTTCTTAATTTCACACATAAGATAAAAAAATTTCCTAACTGTGCTAAATACCGTCAAAAATATTATTTTTTTTATGTCTTTCTTGTTTTTAACTTTAATGAAATTAAATTAATAATAATTCAAGAAAAATTTACTTTATTTGTCTGAAATATTGAGGGGGACTTTTAGAGATTTCCATTGATTGCAGTATATTTAACGCCTTAAAATAATAATGAGCTGTCACATTGTTTCTCATGCTTCCAATAAACTTCGGTAAAATTCGTTAAAAATTTACTAGTCCAGAAATGAAATTTTTCAACCATGTAGTGTTATTCCATAATTCCTCAGCAATACAACTTTTCTTTAATGAAAGAACAGAAAATCATCGGAGTCGGTAAAAGGTTTTTAGCTAGCAATGTATATTTACCCCAAGTACAAATAGCAGCTTTCAGCTGGAAGTAAGGTACTTCTTCCAAATCCGTTTTCTTGCCAAATCTCATCTTGTGAACGATTGCATGAACGAGGAGCCAGCCAAATGTTGCCAACAGAAAGTAGTGGAGCATCAAGGATAGGAGGAAGCAGCTCTTCTCCCAAGAAAACTTCTCCTCGCTCAAGAGGAGGATGAGAAGGCAACCCAAAAAACTCAAAGACAAATGGAACAGGATGGTGTGATCGACTGTCATTCGCCATTTCCTGAAACAAAAATTCTCTTTTCATTATGCTATGAACATTTCTTTTTAATCTAAAGACATCTTCGAATCTCAAATTATGTCGAGAACTTAACATTAAGCATGTATGTAAGATCATTTTTTACAACACAAGCTGTTCATTCGAAAAATCAACACAAGTGACAAAAAAATCAAAGTCGAGATTTTCATATTTTTGACGTATTTGTATGATAAGCTGCACACCTCAAAAAAAAAGAAAAAAAACTAGCATTGATAGCAAGCAAGGGTATGAAAATAGTTGTCAAGCTGGTTTTTTAAAAATCTGTCGTAAAGGACTTGCATTGTTTTTTTCAACTCTACCGCAGTATTTTAAATTTGAGATTTTCATATTTTAAACATATTCATAGGATAAGCAACACACCCGCTAAAAAAACTTCAGCATTGATAACGTAGGCAATGGTAGGAAAATAGTTGTCAAGCATTTTGGTTTCTTTTTTGGGAGTTTCTTTCCAGTTTCCTCTGTCAGTATGCTTAAAAAAAAAAAAAATCGGAGATTAAATATTTCAAGGGTTTAGGAAGTTAATGAACTGAAGTTCAAATATGGATGTTAATAAGAATAGTAAAAAGAATCTGAATTTTCGCTCAGTTTATTACCTTAAAAGAACTCTATACCGTGGGAGGAACCTTTCATGGTAGGATTAGTTCCCCATCATATAATCCTAAGTAACCGTGCTATAATTTGTTTGTCTTCAAATATTTTGAAATTTTTTTTTCAGAAAATTTCATTCGAAACTTCAGTGTTTACCTTAACTCATTTTTCTCTCAGCTATAAATTTTAAAAGAACAAAATTAGAGCTTTATCACTCATATAATGAACCTGACGTTATTAACTTCTTTAAACGACAAAGAATAAAATGGGTATTATCAGAATGGATGAAGATCGTACCGCAAAAAGAGTTTTCAATGCTAGACCAGTTGGCACACGAAAAAGAGGCAGGCCGAATTTAAGATGGATAGATGACCTAGAAAAAGATTTTTTTGGTCTTAAAAATTTGAAACTGTAAAACGGTAGCAGGAAAAAAGGTTGGCAAGGAAAAAACTTCTTGAGAAGGCTAAGGCCCACCCCGGTCTGTCGAGCCATTGATGATGATGATGATAAATTTATAAAAAAAAATGGAGATGAAGGAGAATTCGCCATTAAAAGTTTCTCACAAGGTATAGCCTCTTCTTAACAGTTTGCGGAAGAAAGGCAGGCCGAATTTGAGAAGGATAGATGACCTAGAAAAAGATTTTTTGGTCTTGAAAACTAGAAACGCTAGCAGGAAAAAGGTTGGCCTGGAAAAAACTTCTTGAGAAGGCCAAGGCCCACCCTGGGCTGTCGAGCCATTGATAATGATGATGATAAATTTAAAAAAAAAATGGAGATGAAAGAGAATTCGCCATTAAAAGTTTCTCACAATGTATAGCCTCTTCTTAACATTTTGTGGTTGAGTATAGCCATTTACTTTACTATCATTACTGCGGGTCGCATTTATTTCGGCGACAATCACTTCATCTACAGATCATTTCATCGACGGTCATTTCGTCGACAGAGTCGTTTCGTTGACGGGCCATTTTGTCGACAGGGTCGTTTCATCCATAGGGTTGTTCCATCGACAATCACTACATCGACACCTCTTCTACGGATAATTTTATTGACAAGGTCATTTAATCGAAAGTCTATTGTATATTTCGTTGACAATGTTATTTCGTCAATAGGGTCATTTCGTAGACAGGGTCATTTCATCAACAGAATCGTTTCGTCGACAGGGTATTTTCTACGACAAAGTCGTTACGTCATCTGCATTTCTTCGTAATTTAGTACATTTCTGGGTGTCTAAAGTTTTCAAACTTTGCCTAAAGCAAACTTTGTGTCCTATGTTCCAATTGTCAGAAAAAATATTTCTTCTTTTAATTTGAAATTGTTTACTTCTTTTGTTGTTTCCATAAAGTTTTTTGTGTCTTGCATGAAAGGAGAATTCCTGAACTATGAATGAAAGTATAGAAAATGATTAATCCTCTAAAAAGAAAAACTCCCATTTTTTTCTGAATAGCAAAAATAATTTTATTAATGTGAAAATTAGGGATAAAAACGAGATCAGAGGTATTTTACGACAGGAATAAAATAAATGAAAGTTGAATGATACAAGTCTTACTTGGAGAGAAGGTAGAGTAGGGCTGAGAAAGCCAGAGCAATCATAGAAAAACTTAATCCCACGTGCAGGGCAGTTCCCAATCTGTAAGAGGGGGGATCACTTTTCTCTGGATTAACAGACTGTAAGAATGAAATAAACATATAAATTAAATAAATGCAAGGAGAATCTGGGCTTCGTTTTTAGCAAATTATGAATATTTAGGAAATTCTTTAATGTTAACTTCTAACATTTGAATTCACACCTGGATTTTAGGAAAACATAAATTGTCATAAATCTTAACAGAGTTTTAAGAGGGGAGATGGGTGTGGCACACACTTTTCAAAACTCTTCGTAATTGAAATGCACATATTTGTATCAGCACTGTATACTGGTTTAAAAAATGAGGAGAATTTTCAAACTGGGTCGATTATCTCTAGAACTACCGGACCAATTTTAATGAAATTTGATAATTACATGCATTGATACAATACAAAACAAATAACCATTCAACAATTGTAATACACGCGCATGATCGTGTATATTAACACTCGTTGGAGTAGGAAAGTATGAAATTCCCACAGGAATTGATAAACTGCCTTATATCAAGTATGAAATCGCGGTGCAAGGCCTTTATATCTGTAAGAAGGGACCTTTTCTTTTGCTTATTCTGCAAATGCTGTTTCATATTTTCCGACTTCAACGAGTGTTATCCGCGATCATGCGGGTGCATTACAATTGTTGAATGGTCATTTGTTTTGTATTGTATCAATGCATGTACAAATCAAATTTCAATGGGTCTAGTATTTCTAGAGATAATGAACCAAGTCCGCAAATTCTCTTAATTTTTTACACCAGTGTAGATGACTTTAGGGCTAAGCCACTTGTTTTCTGGCGCTCACCAATCCCGATGATTTTCCCACAAATAATTGTTGATTTGTATGATGAGCAGGGCTGGATTAACCTATAGGCACACTAGGCACGTGCCTAGGGCCTACGAAATTCAGGGGCCTACGAAAAACTTGGGAGAAAAAAATTTGTTGACAAAAATAATTTAGCTTTAAAAACAACAAGTGTATTTTGCACAAAATTATGAAGATACAAATAAAAATATAATATTTTTCGGTAATAAATTATTTTACAGAATCTTATGATCTAATATATTACTTTTTTGCTATTTTTGGATTCAACGAAATCTTGTATTATGCTGTCGAATTCCAAACTACGCAAAATGTCGTATTCAAT